>NC_136624.1:4626501-4661501 GCF_933228915.1 Telmatherina bonti
ACCAACATGACATGGTTTAACCTCCACAGCCTACCTGAGTCCTGCTGCTGACCATGTCCATCCCTTTCTGAGCACAGTGTAGCATCTTCTGATGGAAACTTCCAGCAGGATGATGCACCATGTCACAAAGCTCACATCATCTCCACCATGACGATGAGTTCACTGTCCTCCAACGGCTCCACAGTCACCAGATCTACATCCAGCAGAGCAGCTTCGTGGTGGAACGGGAGATTCTCATCATGATGTGGTGGAACGGGAGATTCTCATGGTGATGTGGTAGAACGGGAGATTCTCATCATGATGAGGTGGAATGGGAGATTCTCATGGTGATGAGGTGGAACGGGAGATTCTCATCATGATGAGGTGGAACGGGAGATTCTCATCATGATGAGGTGGAATGGGAGATTCTCATGGTGATGAGGTGGAACGGGAGATTCTCATGGTGATGAGGTGGAACGGGAGATTCTCATCGTGATGAGGTGGAACGGGAGATTCTCATGGTGATGAGGTGGAACGCTAGATGGTCATGGTGATGAGGTGGAACGGGAGATTCTCATGGTGATGAGGTGGAACGGGAGATTCTCATGGTGATGAGGTGGAACGGGAGATTCTCATGGTGATGAGGTGGAACGGGAGATTCTCATGGTGATGAGGTGGAACGGGAGATTCTCATGGTGATGAGGTGGAACGGGAGATTCTCATGGTGATGAGGTGGAACGGGAGATTCTCATCATGATGAAGTGGAACGGGAGATTCTCATGGTGATGAGGTGGAACGGGAGATTCTCATGGTGATGAGGTGGAACGGGAGATTCTCATGGTGATGAGGTGGAACGGGAGATTCTCATGGTGATGAGGTGGAACGGGAGATTCTCATGGTGATGAGGTGGAACGGGAGATTCTCATCATGATGAGGTGGAATGGGAGATTCTCATGGTGATGAGGTGGAACGGGAGATTCTCATGGTGATGAGGTGGAACGGGAGATTCTCATGGTGATGAGGTGGAACGGGAGATTCTCATGGTGATGAGGTGGAACGGGAGATTCTCATCATGATGAAGTGGAACGGGAGATTCTCATGGTGATGAGGTGGAACGGGAGATTCTCATGGTGATGAGGTGGAACAGGAGATTCTCATGGTGATGAGGTGGAACGGGAGATTCTCATGGTGATGAGGTGGAACGGGAGATTCTCATGGTGATGAGGTGGAACGGGAGATTCTCATCATGATGAGGTGGAATGGGAGATTCTCATGGTGATGAGGTGGAACGGGAGATTCTCATGGTGATGAGGTGGAACGGGAGATTCTCATGGTGATGAGGTGGAACGGGAGATTCTCATGGTGATGAGGTGGAACGGGAGATTCTCATCATGATGAAGTGGAACGGGAGATTCTCATGGTGATGAGGTGGAACGGGAGATTCTCATGGTGATGAGGTGGAACGGGAGATTCTCATGGTGATGAGGTGGAACAGGAGATTCTCATCATGATGAGGTGGAATGGGAGATTCTCATCATGATGAGGTGGAACGGGAGATTCTCATGGTGATGAGGTGGAACGGGAGATTCTCATGGTGATGAGGTGGAACAGGAGATTCTCATCATGATGAGGTGGAACGGGAGATTCTCATGGTGATGAGGTGGAACGGGAGATTCTCATGGTGATGAGGTGGAACGGGAGATTCTCATGGTGATGAGGTGGAACGGGAGATTCTCATGATGGATCTGCAGCAACTGTGTGATTCTATCATTTCAACAAGAAGCAGAGTCTCTGAGGAATGTTTGCACCTTGTTGAATCTATTGAAGCAATATCTAAGACTGTTCTGAAGGCAAAAGGAAGTCCAAGCAGGTACTGCCAAGCTGGACCTTACGCTCAGGAGCCGCGGAAACAATACAGTGTTGAATTCTTAATTTTGTTCTTTAAATTTGTAGTTTCACAACAAATGAAATGTAAGCCTCTGACATGTTCCCTTCTCTCACAACAAGAGTGCATTGAAGTCATTTCTGAATGATCTTCAGTTGTCACATCATCTGTCGTGTTGACAAAACTGAGACTTCCTGACAACAAGGTTTTTTTTTCATCACTCTCATTTCTTTTCCCTCATTTAACCTTGAAAATTAAAACTATTCGGGGCGGTGTAGGAACTCTGTAAGATGTGTGTTCATTTGTTTACTTTAATTTTTCATTTTATATATCATTACATAAAACACGCTTGTGTGAAAAACATAAAGAAAAAGTCCAGTCATGGTATTTACAAGAGATAATATAGTAGAAATGACTAAAATGCATAATCATCTCAGTAATCACAATGAAAGCCTTATTCTACAGGCTTTATATGAGTAAAAACAAAGGAATGTATGTTAAAGACATAAACTGTACATTGTGTAGGAGACCAGCGGAGGGACTCTTTTTCCTGTTTTTCCACCTATCAGACATGAGAAGTCTGGGCAAAATTGATTTGTTTTGCTCCCAAAAGCTGTGCTTGAGACTCGTGTCTTACAACAATCCGTGCAGCAGACAATGCGGCGAGCTGGAAACGTCTCTGCGCAGGGCAGGCCATCTGGGCTTCACATCCCATGTAAAGTATCTGGCTTTTAGAGGGGGATGTTATTTTTATCTCAGTTTTCCACTGGAAAATCTCAGGAGAGTGTTTGCTGTAGATGGAAGTGATGTATGATGTTCCCCTTTTTCTTTTATTTCTTCTTTTTTTTCCTTTTAAATTGCATCTCTCAGACAGATCTGGGCTCAGAGTGCTGATGGATTCTGCAGCACTGGAAATCTTCATTCCCCATGTCAGCCAGGGAAAAGCACGCGCCTACCCAACTAACTCAATCACCTAACATCACACTACTTCCAGGTTGTCACTACCGGCAGGCGTGTTCGGAGGAGGGCCAGCTTATTGTTCTGTCACTCATGCAGGGGATTGATGTCAGCCCCTTGTGTGAATATTCCTCCCAGCACTATTACTTCCTCTCTTCTTCCTCATACCTCATATGCAACGATCTTCTCACGGCTGGAACCCGGAAGAACTGGATCCCAGTACACCTCAATCTCAGAAGCTGATGCAGCGTGAGCCCAGACCCTGGATGGCGCTTCAGAGGGTTCTACAGAAAATAGATAATGCAGAGTTATAATTAAGCATGAAAGCGTTTATCTTTAGGAATGAAAATCACTGTTTCTGTTTGCAGGATAAAAGCACCTTCCTCTGCAGAAAACACTGTGACAACTCGGCTGAAGGGCCCCTCTCCCATTCTGTTGTACACTCCCACAGTCACTTCAAACTGGCTCAGGGGTGCGATGCTGTCGTTCCTGTAGACATATCTGGATGCATCAGGTGAAGCCAGGACTGTTTGGATCCACGTAGTGCTGCCAAGTGGGCGGAAAGCCACGACGTAGCCAAAGTCCTCTCCGCCCTGCTGTTCCTCTGGAACTGTCTAAGACAGGATCAGAAAACGCAGAAGCTGAATTCCAGAACTCTACACCACAAAATCAGGATTCATCTTTCACCCTCATGTTGGAAATAAACAAAACACAAAATAATTTACAGTTTTAATGTTAAGGAAATAAAACCGTGGATCAACTTCAACATCCAACAATCTAATTCATTACAGGCTTCGAAATTGATTAATCTCAATAACTCAGATTTCAATTGCATAACTATATTTGCCCAAAAAGCTAGTTTTATTTTTTTAATTTAGTGAATGATTAAATCAACTAAAAGAAAAATAAAATCAATATTATAAACTCAGCCTAAAAATATATTTAATTTCTTTTCTATTGAAAACTGTAGAAAAAATTAGACAATATTACTGAAGAAATAAAATGTTATTTTAAGTCTTAAATGACATCAGGTTGAGTACTGATGCTGATCAGGTATCAGTCCTGGTTCAGCTGGATCTCAGTGTGACACAGATCACAGGATCCTGTTTTCTGGAAAACGGGCTTGGACTTTCCGGAGCGGTTCATATCCGGTTCAAGTCCCGTTTGGAAGGCTGGAGTTGTGGATCTGAGGGAGTGGACATGACTTGTGGAGTACTTCAGGGGTCAGTCCCTTTGGGTCATATATTACCGACCTCTAACACTGATTGTCAGAGTTATGCAGACGATACACAGCTGTGTGTGTGTTTGTCACCAGACAACACTGACTGTGTCGGTGTTTGACGCAAATAAACACCTGGATGAAAGATCATTTCCGACAATTAAATTATTTTGTTTGGAAGCAACTCTGAGTTGGAAAACACCTGGAGACTCGGACTCCTGAAACCACCAACCAGGTCTGGAAAAAACCTGTTGATGGACTCAGATCAGGCTTTCAGCATCAAAACTTCACTAAGAAGCTTTTTACCAGTAAGACCAGTAGAAACAGCTTTCATCTCCAGTAGACTGGATTACAGGAATGGTCTTTTGACAGGACTTCCCAGTAAAACCAGTAGACTGGATTCATGGAACGGTTTTTTAACAGGACTTCCCAGTAAAACCAGTAGACTGGATTACTGGAACGGTCTTTTAACAAGACTTCCCAGTAAAACCAGTAGACTGGATTACTGGAACGGTCTTTTAACAAAACTTCCCAGTAAAACCAGTAGACTGGATTACTGGAATGGTCTTTTAACAAAACTTCCCAGTAAAACCAGTAGACTGGATTACTGGAATGGTCTTTTGACAGGACTTCCCAGTAAAACCAGTAGACTGGATTACTGGAACGGTCTTTTAACAAGACTTCCCAGTAAAACCAGTAGACTGGATTACTGGAACGGTCTTTTAACAAGACTTCCCAGTAAAACCAGTAGACTGGATTACTGGAACGGTCTTTTAACAAAACTTCCCAGTAAAACCAGTAGACTGGATTACTGGAACGGTCTTTTAACAAAACTTCCCAGTAAAACCAGTAGACTGGATTACTGGAACGGTCTTTTAACAAAACTTCCCAGTAAAACCAGTAGACTGGATTACTGGAACGGTCTTTTAACAAGACTTCCCAGTAAAACCAGTAGACTGGATTACTGGAACGGTCTTTTAACAAGACTTCCCAGTAAAACCAGTAGACTGGATTACTGGAACGGTCTTTTAACAAAACTTCCCAGTAAAACCAGTAGACTGGATTACTGGAACGGTCTTTTAACAAGACTTCCCAGTAAAACCAGTAGACTGGATTACTGGAACGGTCTTTTAACAAGACTTCCCAGTAAAACCAGTAGACTGGATTACTGGAACGGTCTTTTAACAAAACTTCCCAGTAAAACCAGTAGACTGGATTACTGGAACGGTCTTTTAACAAAACTTCCCAGTAAAACCAGTAGACTGGATTACTGGAACGGTCTTTTAACAAGACTTCCCAGTAAAACCAGTAGACTGGATTACTGGAACGGTCTTTTAACAAAACTTCCCAGTAAAACCAGTAGACTGGATTACTGGAACGGTCTTTTAACAAAACTTCCCAGTAAAACCAGTAGACTGGATTACTGGAATGGTCTTTTGACAGGACTTCCCAGTAAAACCAGTAGACTGGATTACTGGAACGGTCTTTTGACAGGACTTCCCAGTAAAACCAGTAGACTGGATTACTGGAATGGTCTTTTAACAGGACTTCCCAGTAAAACCAGTAGACTGGATTACTGGAATGGTCTTTTAACAGGACTTCCCAGTAAAACCAGTAGACTGGATTACTGGAATGGTCTTTTAACAGCACTTCCCAGTAAAACCAGTAGACTGGATTACTGGAACGGTCTTTTAACAAAACTTCCCAGTAAAACCAGTAGACTGGATTACTGGAATGGTCTTTTAACAAAACTTCCCAGTAAAACCAGTAGACTGGATTACTGGAATGGTCTTTTGACAGGACTTCCCAGTAAAACCAGTAGACTGGATTACTGGAATGGTCTTTTAACAGGACTTCCCAGTAAAACCAGTAGACTGGATTACTGGAATGGTCTTTTAACAGGACTTCCCAGTAAAACCAGTAGACTGGATTACTGGAACGGTCTTTTAACAAAACTTCCCAGTAAAACCAGTAGACTGGATTACTGGAACGGTCTTTTAACAAAACTTCCCAGTAAAACCAGTAGACTGGATTACTGGAACGGTCTTTTAACAAAACTTCCCAGTAAAACCAGTAGACTGGATTACTGGAACGGTCTTTTAACAAAACTTCCCAGTAAAACCAGTAGACTGGATTACTGGAATGGTCTTTTAACAGGAATTCCATAAAAAAGCATTGAACATCTGCAGCTCATCCAGATGCTGCTGGAGCTTTAACTGGGACTAAGAGATCTGAACACGTCACACCAGTTTAGCCTCTTTGCTCTGGTTCCCAGTTTTTTTTATAATGGTTTCCAGTAATGGAACAAAAGAAAAGAAACAAACAGTGCAGGGGTCCACAGTACCATTAAGTCGGACTAGATTTTCTTACTGGTTGCACTGGTGTGCCAAATGAGTTGACCTAAGCCGAGTTGGGCCAGTTGGTCCGTCCACACAACAAATATTCACAAATCCAAGAGCAAAGATACGAACAATTCTCTGGTCTATAAACATGTTGATGAATCTGAGAGTTTTCATAAAAAAAAATCTTTTTAAGAAAAACTTCAGAACAAATTTAAGAAGTTTAGTGAGAAGATCTGATGGCCAGTTCTGTCGAACACAGCAGCAGATCTGCACCAGAATGGCTGAAAAAAGAGACCTTTGCAGAGTAACGTGGTGATATTTATCTTGTGCTTTATTCAGGATTATTTTTTATTTGTAAAATATTAGGAGTAAAAAAGGGTGCAGTTTGTTTCTCATAACTGTACTTCCAACAGTTTCACCAACACAGCATATTTCAGCACAAACTTGTTACCTTCCACACATCCAGATTTTGCTCTGTTTCTTTATTAAGTTACAGACCGCGGGGAGTCAGCAGGCAGCACAGCAGAAAAGCTGCACCTTTAATTAAAAGCTCTTCCACTGAAGCCAGGCCACAGCAGACGCAGCCAGAGTTCCGTTCTCTTCACAGGAAGGATGCTTTATCACAATGGCTGCTCAGTCAACAATCCTCCACTTACCTCCCACATAATTACGAGTTCTCCCCGAACTCCCCCACCGCCGCTCACATTAACGGGTGCAACCTTGGGAGCTGAAAAGAAACAAAGGGAAGGTAGAGAGAGACAGATGCAGGTGCTGACGATTCTGTTACGCCATCCAGCTTTCAATTAGGAGAACACAAAACAAGTTAATCACACAGAGGAGGCATTCGGCTTGTTTCTGACAGCGGCATTACCCCGTTGGAGGGCGCCGTCGCTAGTCGAGCACCGCATGTCGGTCCCATGTGGGGCACAACGGGATACACGTTCCCTCTGGTTCAACCAGCGGGATGGAACTACTCAACCGAGCAGCTCAAAGAAAACTGCCTGATGGCATGCCCTCAAACGTCGCTTCTTCTGCATCTATTCATTCATTCTCCCAAGTTCCAGAGGACCACTGTGTCTGTCCTCTTACCCTACATGTGGCATTGTAAACAAAGCACCAGCTTGGAAACAACAACACAACACGGAGCAGTGATGAAAAGTAAAACTAATCAGACAGTTGAGTTTTTCCTTCAAAGTGGGAAGCGAGAAGCTGGGAGGATACCTGCAGCTTTGGTTCGGGTCTGCGCAGACGGTGGGCTGGGTTCCCCAACGCCAACGCCGTTGATTGCCACCACCCTGAATTCATAGTCCACCCAGGGGTTCAAATCTCTCACTGTTGCTTGCATCATCTGTCCAGGCACAGAATCAGGAACTAGGATTAAAGAAGAAGAAGGGAATTTATGGCATGTGATGATGTAAATAACCAGAATAAAGCAGCTGTTACAGGAGGTCATTTCAGAGGGAAGAGATGGCCAAACAGCCTGAAATCACCAGCTATTAGCTTACTGACTTCAGCAAGTTGAAAAAGGATTGGCTCAGATGAAGGACTTTAGATGCCCAGCCTTGAGCTGCTCCTCAGATCTGTATTTCTGTTTCCAAACTCTCAGACCTTGCTGTCATGTTTTAGGTGGTTTGGATCTACAGTTTTCCAGACTTTATGAATGTCTTCAAATGTCTGTTTTTGGCTGCTTTTCAGTCCGGTTGTTGTTCCTGACGAGATCAGCTTAAAGCTGGAAGCTGGGAATTAAACCAAGCAGCTTCTTCTGACTGGTTCTCTTCTTCTTTTGTAGGTTTGTAGGTTAATTATTCACATTAAAGCTGTCACTCATTCATCAACCTGCAGTTCTTTGTCACATTGACACAGTATTGTAGGAAATACTAATAAAAATGAGTTTTAAATTTTGTAACAACACTTTCTGACAAACGGACTCTATTGGTGAAATATAATTTCCTCTCAGCCATTGTGTCGTCAGGTAAAGTAAACTCAAAAGTTATGAACCACTGAACCAGCGGGGTTAACAGATGAATTAAGTTAAATATAACTGCAGCAACAAGGTGGTTTCTGAAGAACTACTGGCTGTAAACTTACAGGTTGTGTGCAGTGTGTCCCTAAACTGTGTGTAAAGTGGACAAGTGGAGGACAAAACACCGTCAGTCCTAAGAAACTATCCAGAGCAGATGAACGGCATCTGAAGAAACAGGAGAAAATCCAGCGAAGGCCCGACACGGGACCTGAGTGATGCATCTGGACCTTCAGGTGATCCATTTACTGTTAGCCGAAGCTGCTTCTGAAGCGGCGGCTAACTCATGGAAGGGTGGATGGCAAGACGTTAAAGCATGGAAAGGAGGAGAAAAGGCGTGTCACATGACCACAGGTCTGATGGAACGATAAATCTTCACCAGTCGGGACCTCAGCATAAATAAAGCAGAGTGGGATCATGTGGACAGAGATTGAAACAAACTTTGAACATGGCTTCGTGAACCTTTCACCAGGATTGAGACCATGTTCAGGAATGAAATATTCATTTTGAAAAATTCACATCGCAAAGTTTTTACCTCATAGACTCTCATAAATAAACTTTTCCAAATATTCTCTTGTTTCATTGGCAATTTATAAAGACATGAACGCTAGCTCAAGACTTTCACGCGGTTGTGTATGAGAGTCTTTTCCTCAGGTGTTCACCTGTCCTCACAGTCTGCCAGCCAATAGAGAATGGGGTTCTGGCCTGCAGCATGTACATCGTGATGGGACTGTGGTTGTCAGAGCCCGAGCCCCAGGACAGCTGCACAGTGGTGTCGGTGATGTCGGTCACCAGCGGGCTCTCCGGGGCCCCGGGAGGTCCTGCATCAGAGACAAAGAAACAAAAGAGGACGCTGGAATTAGCTTCATGGCACAACAACAGTCAGTAGAAACGAGGTTATTTTAATTTAGCTCCTTGTAGTGCAGCGCTCTGCCACAGGTAGTCTGTGATTCAGAACTCCAGTTCTGTTGGGAGCCTCATCAATACTGAATAAAACAGTTGAAACACCAGGGGGCCTGAAAAGCAGGACACAAAGAGCTGGAGCAGGAACGTGCTTGTTGTGTAAGCTTGTGTACGATGCAACTTTCAGCTACATCTGTGTATCACTGCAAACAGCGCAGGCATGCTGCCGGCAAAATGTTTCATGCTGGAGGTCGCCACTAGGGGGCAGTACACCGCACCAGGACTCTGAAACATCGACAAAAGGTCAACCTGCTAGTGATGCTGCATGTCCGTGGCTTTTCCGTTAAAACAGTCTGATGTGAACTCTTCATGTTTGTTATTTATAAAAAGGTAAAGACGGTTCTCAACCATCTGTTAGCTCGCATCAACGCTTTCGGCCGACATGCTAATGCACCCTGAAAACACATGGGCACCATGATACGGTTCCATATGTCCCAGGAAGAAAAAGAGACTTTATTATCTTCTCTCCTTGAGTGGAGGTGGGTGAAAGTAAAAGCGGAGGGAAGATGTTGCCTGGTGAAACAGGACGGAGATGGAGGACTGCAGCTGGACTCAAAACGATCAACAACAACTGCAACAAGCAGCTGGAGGTGTGAGTTCAAAGAACTGGGGGTGGACGGATAGACTGATCAGAAAGCAGGCAAAGGGGCGCCACACCCAGACTAAAGTACCAGAGAGGGGATCTAAAGAGAGGAAAACAGGAAGGAACTGTGTGAACATGACGTGAGCTGCAGTTGGCTCATCAGCGGTATCACCTCACTGACATGAGCAGTCGCCAGAGAGGAACTTCACCTCCCTTCATTCTCAGGTGCTATGTTCCAGGAAATGAGTGTTTTACATCCTGCAGTGTTTATTGGGTCTTAAAATGAAACAGAAGCAACCTCGCATCAACACGACATCCCTATTTGACAAAATGATGGCAACCTGCAGAAGTGTGATGTAGCGGCTGGTGAAACAGCTACAACACCACCTGTGTGTGATTATTTCTGTCTGATGTGGTCAGCGTCTCTCCCCATGAGCCAACACAGCATTTCACCAGGATTCTGAACCACTGCAACACCTTCATGTTCCAGCCGCTCTGCTGGAGATCTGCTGCTGTGTCTGGGGCCTTTGTCCTGTTCTTCTCCATGCTTTAGGTGTGGTGTCAGGCGTCCTGTCCGGCAGCAGAACGATGGACCACCTGCTGCGTTCTGATGAGCAAGTTTGCTTTGTCAAGAAGAGATTTATAGATAAAAAAAGATCCATTTGATAATCTGACTTATTGTTTATATTAAATACTTCCACTGACCCTAACCCCTCACTGGCAGCCCCCCCTCCCTGCCATCCTACCCATCTGCTTAATGCGTGCATGCTGTCCAGATCTGGAGGCTGCAGAAAAGTCCCGATCATCATCACACCACCAGCAGCTGGTAGGAAACGTCTGCACTCATTTCTTTCTTTATTACGATGAAACCTTTTCTCTTCTGATTCTTATGAACAAAGAACATAGTTTCATAAGAATTTTTGTTCTTTTCCATGCAACACGTATGAATAATGAACGGTGTGACCTTGGGCTGAACCGACTGGGACGTCTCCACCCGGGAGGACTGGCAGCTGTTTAAATCTTTCCTGAGAAGGACGGACTGTTTGTAAATCACCTTTCCAGCTGGATGGACAGCAACAGCTGCTGCTCTATGTTTGTACATGTCTTTCTTCCTCTGCATTACGTTAACAAACAATCCAGGAGCTGTTTTTACAGAGATCCTCGTACTGATCACTGATTAATGAAATGCACGTGAGGATCCCCTCTGATGGCATCAGGCTGTGCTTGATTTTTGACTCTATTTATTTTTGCATAATGGTTTAACTTTTGTTAAATAAATAACTGTATGGTGTAACACAGAGGTCTGTTCTGCAGACATCGTGTGTTTCCCTGCTGACTGTGTTTAATGAGCCAGTAGGAGCTGAGTTTGTACATTTATTATCTACGTTTTTCTATTTCTGTTATTAATCTGTTAAGATTTAATATTGTTTGTTGTTTGACAAACCTAAAACACACAACATATATTTATATTAGGGGTGGGAAAATTTAATCAAAAATTGGGATTTTTTGCTTCACAATTTTGAAATCAATTTTTTTTTCAAATAACTAAAAATAATCCATGATGAAATTTGGTTATTTTTATTGTTGTTATTGATCTTTTTACTCGTCTTCTTGGGCTTGTCTACTTGTCTTCTATTACAGCAGCAGAATGATGGTCTGGTTACTGTATTGTTTTTTTCTCATTGAAATCAAGAAAAATGACGAGCAAAAAAAAAAGTTTTATATATTTTTTTTTGTTTTAATCTACAAAAATCAGCAATATCAAAGAATTGTGAGAATTGCAATTTAAATCGAATCGGCACCCAAAAAAATCGGAATCGAATCGAGACAAAACTATATTGTCACAGCCCTATACATATATATATATATATATATATATATATATATATATATATATATATATATATATATATATATATGTATATATATATATATATATATATACATATATATATATATATATATATATATATATATATATATATGTATAGTATTCACCAACAGACTCATATCTGAGAGTTGCCGCCTCGTTTTAAAGAAAATCCCTTTTAGAAACGTTTTCCTGAACAACAAGCCACGAGACATTCCAGCTACAAGAAGACAAATAGTTACAGTGAGGAGGAGCAGACGTACCTCTGACTATTAAGTCTGCTGCTGCTGAAACTGTGTCAACTTCAGTGTGGACCATACACACATACTTCCCAGAATGCTTCAGCTGGATGTTCCTCACCATCAGGTCACCTGCAAATCCCTGAGATACACACACAGACACATAAAGGTCCATACACATGTCTGTGTGTATACACCATTATAGTCAGTCAAATGTACATCCTCCACACACACACTAGCAACATTTAAGCCAGTAAGAGACAAGGGTAAAGCGTGTCCTTTAAATGGGAAGGTCCCGAGACATCCAGCCAGAGAGGCAGCCATAGATGAGACGTCAGCAGCAGCATCCATCGAGGTGACAGACTGGGCAACGTCTCCACACCTGAACTTAAATGGGGTGTAACAAGGTGTCTAACCTCCACCTGCACTGGGATGGGATGGTGGAGGACTGGGAGGAGATCCCAGTAACAACCTGTGCAGCTCTGGTGAAGCCCATGGCCAGGAGGATGAAGCTGCGCTGGATTGCAGCCGTGTCCAAGCTAAATATTGGTCCACCGGGCACAATGCAGACAGTCCACTGCGAAGTGTGTTGACTTGTGTTGCCAGCTACTTATACACACATGTTTGTGTTGAGTAATTAGATAAATCCAGATCTATACAGGCTGTACGCTGACGACTAGCAGACACGTCCACATTTCATGTCTGTGGGGTTGTCGAGTCATAAAGTACAGAAAAACAGAAAGTTGGGATGAAAATACTCAGAATCACCTAGTTTCTCCACACACACACACACACACATACACACACATTCAGAATTCATCAGCAAGCAGCTGGAACAGAAAAGTCTGACAGAGTAGACAAATTCAGTTCTACAGTGAGGTTACGTAGACATAACTGCCATAGAGCTGCTTTCTGCGGGTGTCTCTGCTGTGTTTAACTCATCCTGTCAGCTCAGATCAATGACTGGCTGGAACCTCCAAAGATGCACTTTATGCAGCGTAAACACACACACACCTCTACAAACATGGATTTAAAAGTGTTTTCCTTCCAGCAACGTGCAGCAACACCCCTCCATGTTTTAAACATGTAAAATAAACAACAAATGAAAGAATTGTTTTCTTCTTTTTCCAGCTGAAATGCCAGGTTTGTGTCGGAGTCCATGGAGTCTGGTGCACGCAGCTGGAGGGGAGATTATTCTGCCGCTTCTTTGTTCGGGGTTAAACTGTATGTTAGCTCAAACATCCAGACCAGATGATCAGGAGAAACGTCCCCATGTGTCCGGGTTTTATCCTCAGACTGGCTTCTCTTCAGGAATGCTGATGTTTGACACGTGAGCTACAGGAGCGAGACAACACCTCCGCAGTGCCGTCGCCTTCTCTCACTGTTAGTTTAATTCATACCTACAGGAAGAAAGTCTCACTGTAGGAAACCTGTGTTTGCTCTCTGGTACAGAACGACATGAAAACACTGAAGTCAGTGAATGAGAGCATAAAGAAGGAGACGGTGAGCATCGCGTCCATAAAGACAGTTTCACATCATTCCAGCTGTAAATCCCTTCAATCTGGGAAAAAGGTTTGGAACTGTGTGAATAATGTAAAGCTGAGACTGTCCACTTTCTAAAGCTTACTGTAATCTGTATGCAAAGCAAACAATGTGTGTTAGTAAGTGGAAATATTTGGGATTTTTGCTGGTCTGAGCTCCAGGCCAGGACTTTTGGTGATGTTTCAGTTTTACTATTTGCTCCATAAAAACACTAATTAGTGATTTTAAAAGCTGTGATGAGTAGTTTCCACCTGTTTCCAGTATATTTCCTTAAAATATAAGACTTTCATGTAATTATCATAAAATATTTTCATTTGGCTCCAATTAAAGATATTAAATATTACCTGAAGGGGATGTTTAGACTGTTTTCTTTCACATTAAATATATCATTAGAGTGACTCTGGGTGCAGAACGAAGAAGAAAAGGCTCTTCTCAAAGCACAACTGTTTCACAAAATGCAACAGATGAACACCAATGTTTTGATTTTCCCACCAGTTCTGCCTTCCCATTGGACAGAAGCCACAAACAAAGTACATGTTTTATAAACGTACTTCCCTGTTTATTCCTCAGCAGCAATGAAACATGCTGATTTATGAGCTTCAGGTGTGAATCTCAACCAGGCGACATTTCTCCCATGTCTCACGCAGCTCGGTGCTAACAACAACAATGCGCTAAGACAAGGACGGAACACACACACACACACACACACACACACGCACACACACACGTCAGACTCATCACTGCACATAGGTGACAAAATATCTGCCGTACCCCTCCGATCATCTCAAAGTGCTCCTGCCGACTGAAATCGATGGCTTTGCCGTTGAAAAACCACTTGAAGACGGGGCTCAGGGAGGAGTCGCTGGACACCTCACAGGGCAGCACCAGACTCTGGCCCACTGTGGCGTCTGAACTCAGAGGTGGAGCCGTGATCTTTGTGGGCTCTGCAGCGATACGGGAGATAAAAGACAACTTGTTAGGTCATAAAGCTTAACTTTCCCTGAATGGTGAGACACGTTCTGCTCTATCAGCGTAATTAAGTGGCCTTAAATAACTTCACTCAGGAAGAAAACCCCTGCTATAACTCAGTGATTAATTTTTAACCCCCCTGCACTCACAAGCAGAGAAAAATGACAGGATTCCCTCCATGAAATCATTATTATTTAAAAGAATCCAGATCTAGAAAATGCTACAGGAGCTCCCCTAAAATGAAATGAAAATATTCTCCAGCCAGCGCCGTGGCAGTGGTTTGCCTCCCTCTGCTACATGAGCAATAACTCAGAGCTGACAAAAGCATGGATGAGTTATACGTCTGTCACCAGCCGGCGGGAACATAAAACGGCTTTATATTTCATTATCAATTTCATGCTTCACTTAGTTTTTTTTTTTTCTCCACTAACAGAAGTTTAAACGTTGGGTTGGAAGACAGTAAAACATGAAGCAAACACAGGAATACCTTTCACCACCACGGCCCCAGTGCTGCTGGACGACCCAAACTGGTTTCTGGCCACACATGTGTACCTGCCTTCATCAGGTTTGGTGATGTTGGTGAGGCGCAGAGTCCCGTCCTCCATGACCGTCCGTCTGAAGACAGAACAATCACATGAAGTAGTTTTTGGCTTTTATGTGTTATTTTTTATGTCTACGCAGACAAACAACCCCCCCCCCCCCCCCCCCCCCCCCCTTCCACTGCTTTTCCTTTAGAATGAGGCTTTGAAATATGTTTGGAAATCTATTTGCACGCTTCAGAAGATAGCTGTTATCTTTGCTGAAGCAGAACAGATTTGCTGTGGGGTCAGCATAGTGCACACAGCACAATGGAGTAATGAACACACACAACTGGGTTCACGGTGGGAAGGTGGTAAGAGCAGAAGCAAAGAGGGCGGTTTGAAAGGCCATTTATCCCCAACGATGTGGGATTCACATTCCTGACCGGTGCATCATGGAATTCCACGGATAGAGGATTCCACTTGGATAAATGCGCTGGAGAAAGCGTGGATACAACAACGATTCCCCTGAGGAGTTCCTGACCGTGTTGTTGTGTGAGTAAAGCAGCTACTTTTCCCTTTTTGTCCTGACAGGGGAGAGGAAATGGTGCTGGGAGGTTTCAGTAATGAAACAGAAAACACTGAAAACATGTCACAGTCTTTGGTTCTCTTTCTCCTTCGGTTTAGTTCTTGTTTTATCTTCATATCTACTTGGTTTTGAGTTTAGACTTTGTGTCCTAATGTTTCCCAACAGCTGTCAATAAAACAGCTAAAGTTTCCAGACAAACCCATCAGAAATCGCTTTGCTGCTTGTCGTACTCATCGGCTCGCCGTCAAACGCTCCTGGTGTTGAGAGAAGGCAACTCGGATGTGCGTAACCATCAAGCTCATCTGAATTCCAACAGAAACAGTCGTACAAACGTCTCTGCAAAGCCTTCAGTTATAAAACTATCCAGAACTATTCAAAGCAAAAAGATCTAAAAATGAAAGTGTAAAATCCAAAGCAGATAACTCGTCTTCACTCCCCCGGCTTGGGCCTGGAGTGGTTACTGGACTAGTCTGAAAGCATGTAAACATACGTTTAGATGAGGCTGATTATGTTCCATCGTTATGACCTTTACATTCAATAAATCAAACAGAAATGCGGCAAGCAGTCAGCCAAGGAAAAAAAGAATTTCAAATGGCTCCCAAGAATAAATATGTATTCATTCGGGCCATCTGAGGCCCAGGGAGCATGTCTGACACACGGAACATTGCGCTGATTTATTGACAAAAATATCAACCGCTGAGTGATGGAGGCGCACCGAGAACATGACCTGAGGGACAATGAAGTGCGAAACAAACAGGAACGTGAAGAACTATCTGCATTGTCGACAAATTCCGTTCCAGGCTGGGAGTTTCTATTCTTGTCTAAATGTGCTGCTTCACTTTTCCTCCCTTTTCTCAACAGCTGTCCAATAAAAGAAAGAAAAAAAGATAACTAATCAATTCCACCGGTTATATGGCTGAGAAGTGTTTGGGAACATGCCTGCACATATTGATCAGAGGCAGGGCTGAAAGGCAAGAGGGAGAGGACAATAAAAGCACAGGATTATATCCTTCATGTGACTCCTACAATAAGATGCATGCAAATCAGACCATATGCAGATTAGGTTGTTGAGGTCTGAAATACGGTGACAGACTGCAAACCAGCAGCTGGGTGCCAGATCTTCTGATGTGAATGAAAAGGGTTTGCAAGACCATAGATGCTCATTTCTAATATCACCAAAATAATATTCTTTATTTAGATCTAATATTATCAAACTTTGGCATGAAAATGCATTTTAGTATTGTGAATAAAAGGAAATTTCTACTGAGAAGCGATACAGCAGCACCGTACGAAGGCAGAGGAGAAGGAAGGTGGCAAACTGCAGCCTGTCCAACCCTTTTATATGCCAAGTGTCCTTAAGAAAGGCGTTGGATGCCACACCCCACCTTAGCATGATACTTCCTCATGTGTGACTGGATGTCTGATAGAAAAAAGGTTCCTATTGGACAAGAAGAGCAGATAAAAAGTCATTTCCAGAGAAGTTGGGAAATTTTCTAAAATGAAACAAAAACTTTAAAAGACTCAAGTCCAAAAAAAATCTTTTCATCTTCTTTAGACAGAAAAGTTTTTAATGTAGACATGGGTCACAGTTCTGGAGGGTTTGACAACAGAGAGATTAATACGTGGTGTTAAGGCTGGAGGTCACCCCTAGGGGGCAGCACACAGTAGGTGGACGCTGAATAGTGAAAAGGCTTTTCTGCTGGTCACACAGTATTTCCAGGGCATTTCAGTAAACATCAGCTTACCGAACTGTTGCCGACTGTGACAGGCATGAATGTTTGTCACTGTGCAGCGGGGAGGAAATATCTAGTAGACGCGAACGAGGCGCTCCTCACAACTATCCGAGCCTTCAAGCACATAAGGAGCCAAACAAATGCTAGGAACGTTTTTCAGCCATAATACGTACATGGACGCGTTGCTAACAGCAAGTTTATCCCAGTCCAACGAAGCCAGCTTCCAACAGCAGATGAGCAGCCTAAAGATCTCTGGCAGGAAAAGCTTGATTCAATAACAGTCATATCTGTTTCCAGCCTAAATTTACTGTTAAGATAAATTCCTGATAAGTCTCTAAATTACCTTCAGATGATTTATTAATCTTTCTCTCAGATCAAACTGATAAATCGGTTCATCAATTTAATGTTGGCCTGATCTGAAGCTCTAACTCTCTGATATGAGTCTGATGTTCGGCAGCACAGAAAGTCCTGAAAGTTGCACGATATTGGCCCTGAAGGACCTTGATATGAACATGAAAAGTGTTTTTTGGAAAAATGAATCATGATTAAAAAATAAAACAACACAAACAACCACACACTTGTAGTCCTTACATAAACTGGATGAAGGAAACATGTTTTAAAGCAGTTTACAACAGAAACGCAAATGTTAGGAGCAGTCATCATGGTAAAGTCACACTTGCAGCATGCAGTCATTTGTTATCCAAACCGCTTCGTCTGATTAAGGGTCAGAAGCTGGAGCCTCCCAGCAGCCTTAGGGCGAGGGGCAGGGTACGCCCTGGAGGGACAGGGATGCTGGAACCCCCCAGCAGCCTTGGGGCGAGAGGCAGGGTACGCCCTGGAGGGACAGGGATGCTGGAGCCTCCCAGCAGCCTTAGGGCGAGGGGCAGGGTACGCCCTGGAGGGACAGGGATGCTGGAGCCTCCCAGCAGCCTTAGGGCGAGAGGCAGGGTACGCCCTGGAGGGACAGGGATGCTGGAGCCTCCCAGCAGCCTTAGGGCGAGGGGCAGGGTACGCCCTGGAGGGACAGGGATGCTGGAGCCTCCCAGCAGCCTTGGGGCGAGGGGCAGGGTACGCCCTGGAGGGACGAGGATGCTGGAGCCCCCCAGCAGCCTTGGGGCGAGAGGCAGGGTACGCCCTGGAGGGACGAGGATGCTGGAGCCCCCCAGCAGCCTTGGGGCGAGAGGCAGGGTACACCCTGGAGGGACAGGGATGCTGGAGCCCCCCAGCAGCCTTAGGGCGAGGGGCAGGGTACGCCCTGGAGGGACAGGGATGCTGGAGCCCCCCAGCAGCCTTGGGGCGAGGGGCAGGGTACGCCCTGGAGGGACAGGGATGCTGGAGCCTCCCAGCAGCCTTAGGGCGAGGGGCAGGGTACGCCCTGGAGGGACAGGGATGCTGGAGCCTCCCAGCAGCCTTAGGGCGAGGGGCAGGGTACGCCCTGGAGGGACAGGGATGCTGGAGCCTCCCAGCAGCCTTAGGGCGAGGGGCAGGGTACGCCCTGGAGGGACAGGGATGCTGGAGCCTCCCAGCAGCCTTAGGGCGAGGGGCAGGGTACGCCCTGGAGGGACAGGGATGCTGGAGCCTCCCAGCAGCCTTAGGGCGAGGGGCAGGGTACGCCCTGGACTGATCGCCAGTCCTTTGTAGGGCCACACTTCCATCAACCTCACAGTAATATTGAAGAAATGTTGAAACTGCTTCCCTGACATGCTGGGTTGCTTGTTTTCAAACTAATTGCTTTAGCTTTTGTTTATAAATAGACACACTAGTCTTTTGACCCTCTTCTCTTTCAAAGCCTTTCTCCGTGTTAAGATGTTGGAAGTCACCGAAGCAGCAGCCTGACAAGAAAAAGAAAGCACGACGCTCGCTGAAAATTGAAGCTATTATGGAAGTTAATTATGCTGCTTCAAACTGACAAAGCTTTGTTTACTCAAAAGACCTGCTTTCCATCGTCCTAAAGCATGTTCTCATTCTTTGTTGCCTCATAACTCATAAAGGACAAATGGAAGGACAAAATATTACAAAAACAAGATTAAACATATTTCCAAATGTGTTCATATAAACACAAGTTGTTTCCCAGCTCTAAAGGAAACACAGAGGAATGATGATGACGTTGCGGTAATGTATTGTGTCATTTCCTGTTTCCCTAGCGTGTGTCACTGTGGATTGCTACGAGCAGTTGGCTCCTTTAACCTCTTTCTAACTTCTGTCTATTGTTAACCAACCATTCACTTTAGCACACAAAATCTTCCCTAACCACTGTTTTATATATTGCATTTATTTTCGGGATCTTAGGCTTTCTGTTTACTTGACTTAAACAGCTCAAGCACTCGGTTTTAGCATGGCTGCTAGCTCTCTTCCCACACCCCGGTCCCCTGCCTTTTCTTGCTCGGTGTGTCTGACGTCTAGCAGTTAGTTAGCAAGCCACCATTAGCCAGTGCGGAGCTACCAGCCAGGGCAGCTAGCCCACCTACCCCACCCTCAGCAGTTTCCGCGCAGCCGGGAGCCAAGCGGTCAGGCGGAAGCGTAGCCCCAAACCAAAACCCACTGGCCACCACCGACCTGTTCACGTTTCTAACAGATTTTCCCTGCTCGGCGACACACCCACTGAGGCAGAAACCCTGATTATAGGTAGTTCCATAGTCAGAAACGTGGCTCTAGAGACACCGGGGACCATAGTCAAATGCATTCCTGGGGCCAGAGCGGGCGACGTCGAATCGTATTTGAAACTGCTGGCTAAGGCTAAACGTAAATACCGTAAGACTGTAATTCACGTCGGCGGTAACGACACCCGGTTACGCCAATCGGAGGTCACTAAAATTAATGTTGCTTCGGTGTGTAACTTTGCCAAGAGCATGTCGGACTCCGTAGTTTTCTCTGGTCCCTTGCCAAATTTAATCAGCGATGACACATTTAGCCGCATGTCATCCTTCAACCGCTGGTTGTCTAGGTGGTGTCCCGATAACAACGTGGGTTTTATAGATAATTGGAGCGCTTTTTGGGGAAAGCCTGGTCTTATTAGGAGAGATGGCATCCATCCCACGTTGGATGGAGCCGCTCTCTTATCTAGCAATATGGACTCTTTTATTAGTCAGCTAAATTGACAACTCAGGGTTGGGACCAGGAGGCAGAATTGTAGTCCTACACACTTTTCTGCAGCTTCCCGCCTGCCGCCGCCCACCCAAAACCCCATTCCGACCTTATACAACTTCCCAGCAGTAAGAATTAAACAACACAAAAACACTTCTGGGGTTAATCGTGAAAACCTCATAAAAATAAAAACAATGGATCTAATAAAATCTGAAAATAAGACAATAAAGTGCGGCCTACTGAATATTAGATCCCTCCCAAATAAGTCTTTATTAGTCAATGACTTGATAGGTGATCACCACATTGATTTATTCTGTCTTACGGAAACCTGGTTACAGCAAGAGGATTATGTTAGTATCAATGAAGCTACGCCAGCTAACTATTTAAACTTTCACATTCCTAGAACTACAGGCAGAGGAGGAGGTGTTGCAGCTATTTTTAAGTCAGAATTTTTAATTAATCCTAAGCACAAAACTAACTATAAATCCTTTGAATTCCTGACATTAAATTTATCTAATCCAAAATGGAATTCAGAGAAACCGCTCCTTTTAGCATTAGTGTATCGCCCACCTGGACCTTACTCCGAGTTTCTGACCGAATTCTCTGATCTCTTGTCTGAGTTAGTGCTGACTACTGATAAGGTCATTGTACTAGGTGATTTAAATATTCATGTTGACGATGTAAATGATAGTTTAAACATTTCCTTTAGCTCTATTCTAAACTCAATTGGGTTTTCACAAAATGTCAATGGTGCCACTCACTCTCATGGTCATACTCTTGATCATGTTCCAACATCTGGTATTGAGACTGATAAGCTCAAAGTATTTCCTCAAAACCCGGTATTGTCTGATCACTTCTTATTAACCTTTGAACTCACTTTATTTGATTACTCACTGACCAAAAACAAATTCTACTGTAGTAGATGTTTATCAGACAATAATATTACAAAATTTAAACAATCAATTGAATCCATTTTTTCCCCTCTACCATGTGTTAGCATGACTGAGAGTCCCCCTTTAAGCTTTACTCCTGCTCAGATTGATCAACATGCTGATACTATAACAGCTTCAATGCGTACAACCTTGGATAATGTTGCTCCCCTAAAGAAGAAGAAATTAGGTAAGATTATGAAGGCTCCCTGGTTTAATTCCCAGCTTCGAGCTCTAAAACAGGCGTCAAGGCGTTTGGAAAACAGATGGCGTTCATCAGGACTAGAGGAGTCTCGCTTAACCTGGAAAGAAAGTTTAATCGTATACAAAAAAGCCTTACGTACGGCAAGAACAGCTTATTATTCATCATTGATAGAGGAAAACAAAAACAACCCTCGGTTTCTTTTCAGCACTGTAGCTAGGCTTACTAGGAGCCGGAGCGCTGTGGAGCCATGTATTCCTTTCTCACTTAGCTGTGATGATTTCATGTATTTTTTCAGGAATAAAATTGATACTATTAGAGATCAAATTCACAATACTCTTCCTTCTACCTATAATGTTGAGCCTGTTGTGGTCTCCGAAGCATCCTTAGAACCAGGATCTGACTTGTGTCTAAATAGTTTCTGTCCTGTCCAACCCTCTGAATTAACTAAAATAATAGCTTCATCTAAACCATCCACCTGTATCTTAGACCCTCTCCCAACGAGCCTCTTTAAGGACATTTTCCCTTTAATTGATACATCTCTATTAAATCTTATCAATATGTCTTTAGTGACAGGATATGTACCACAATCATTTAAAACTGCTGTAATCAAGCCTTTACTTAAAAAGCAATCTCACGATCCAGAGGTGATAGCAAATTATAGACCTATATCTAACCTCCCGTTTATGTCCAAAATTCTGGAGAACATAGTTTCAGCTCAGCTACATGCCCACCTGAGCAGAAATAATTTATTCGAAGAGTTTCAGTCAGGATTTAGAGCTCATCATAGCACTGAGACGGCATTGGTGAAAGTTACTAATGACCTTCTTATGGCCTCAGACAAAGGACTTGTGTCCGTACTTATCTTGCTTGATCTTAGTGCTGCATTTGATACAGTCGATCATAACATTCTGTTACAAAGACTAGAACAGGTGGTTGGAATTACAGGTACAGCGTTAAGCTGGTTTAAATCATATTTATCTGATAGACTTCAGTTTGTTCATGTAAATGACAAGTCCTCCTCACAAACTACAGTAAGTCATGGAGTTCCTCAAGGTTCTGTACTTGGACCAATACTCTTCACGCTATATATGCTCCCTTTAGGCAAAATTATTAGACAGCATGGAATAAAATTTCATTGTTATGCAGATGATACTCAACTATACTTATCCTTTAAACCAGATGAAACAAATCAGCCCGATAGGCTACAAAATTGTCTCATAGACATGAAGACTTGGATGTCTAGAAATTTTCTCCTCTTAAACTCAGATAAGACTGAAGTAATTCTCTTTGGATCTGAAAAACTCTGAGCTAAATTCTCCAGTTTTGTAATGAACCTGGATGGCATTACTTTAGCTTCCAGTGCTACAGTGAGAAACCTTGGAGTAATATTTGACCCTGACCTGTCCTTTGGTCCACATATTAAGCAGGTTACTAAAACAGCCTTCTTTCATTTACGTAATATAGCCAAAATTAGGGACATTCTGTCTCGGAGTGATGCAGAAAAACTGGTTCACGCTTTTGTTACTTCGAGACTAGATTACTGTAACTCTCTATTACTGGGCTGTCCTAAATATGCCCTGAAAAGCCTTCAGCTGATCCAGAATTCTGCAGCCAGAGTCCTGACCAGAACCAGCAGGAGAGATCATATTTCTCCAGTTTTAGCCTCTCTTCATTGGCTGCCTGTTGAATCTAGAATAGAATTTCAAATCCTTCTCCTTACATATAAAGCCCTCCACAACCAGGCACCACTATATATCAAAGACCTCATAGTTCCTTATATACCAAGCAGAGTACTTCGTTCGCAGACTGCAGGCTTACTTGTGGTTCCTAGAGTCTCAAAGAGCCGAGCAGGAGGCAGAGCCTTTGGTTATCAGGCCCCTCTCTTATGGGAATAAGCTCCCAGTTAGTGTTAGGGAAGCAGACACCCTCCCCACCTTTAAGACTAGGCTGAAGACTTATCTTTTTGATAAGTCCTATAGCTAGGGATGGTTAGCATCCCTTAGTTATGCTGCTATAGGTTTAGACTGCTGAGGGACATTTCCTGATACACTGAGCTTCTTTCTTTTTCTCTTTATCTCTTTCTTTTACACCCCCCCCCCCCCCCCCCTAACAGTGTTGCATCATTAACATGTATGTCTCCTGTCTCAGCAGGTCTCCCTGGCCGGGAGTAGCAGTTCCTGTTGTCTGTTGTCTTTCTGTCCTCTTCCCCCCACACAGCAGAGGCAGATGGCTGCCTGTCCTGAGCCGGGTTCTGCCGGAGGTTTCCTTCCTGTTAAAAGGGAGTTTTTTCCTTCCCACTGTTGCCAGTGTGCTTGCTCAGGATGGGAGATTGAGTTGGACTCAACTCAATCTGTTGGTTTCCTTATATAGGTTATTATGAATTGGCTTTCATTATGTTTTCCCCTCTGTCTGTAAAGCGTCTTGAGACGGCATTGCCGTGACTTGACGCTATATAAATAAAGTTGAATTGAATTGAATTGACGATGAAGCCCTTGGCTATCAAGCCTTTATGTGATGGTGGAATTACAACATGACCTTAATCTGTCTACCACCTGCCGTCCGGTTACTACAGTTTTTTAATAACTGGCTCGGACTGAACTTCTTTTCTTATTTGTCTGTTTATTTATTTATTTTTAAAGAAATACATTTATTTACGTATTTATTTATTTTTTCATTCATTTTGAATCTTTTAGATATCATTGTCTGACCTAATTTTAGGACATATTTTATGTACTTTTTATTTTTTTTATTTTATTATTTATATTACTTAGGTTTAATCTTATTGTTCTAATAATTGTTTTACAGAATTATTGATTTATTGATCTTGTGTGTCTTTATTTTATCTTTTTAACTTTTTAGCTCCAGAGTTTCCTTCTTCCTCATGAGGACCCTCCATGTCAGGGGCTGCACCTGTTTGACCGGCGGGGCCGTTGTGGGTGGGGGTAATCCTGTCGGGGATGTTGGTAGCGGTTCTGCACTGCAGCCATATGGCTGTGGTGTGGACCCCGGCCTGGGTGTTACCTGTAGCTGCATCTCTGTTGGTCACTCCTGGGGTGGCTCCTGACATGGACGGACTCCCCAGATGTTGTTTCCTCACAGCAGCGTCAAGCCAGATACAGATGACAGAATTCTAAAGTTATGTGTTTGTATTTTGGCACCAATGGTCAGAGGAAGGGTTGGGTTGTGTGTGTGTGGGTAACGTGTGTTTTTAAATGTGAAACTGTTTTTAATTTTTTAATGTTAAGCCCTTTGATATGCTTTTGTATGAAAAGTGCTGTACAAATAAAATTTGATTTGATTTGAAGACATCCCGTCTGACGAGACAGGCATGTGTCTGAGAATATGGTAGCCAATCAGCTGGTGGCGCAACAGCTCTTTAATCTAGTCATAAGAACTCTCAGGGTTCAATTCCTGTCCATACTTACATCAGAACTGTTGTCAGAGGCTGAATAAAGGGGAAGAGAGGGGGCGGGGTGAAATTCAGGCCCCGCCCTCTGAAACCAGTAGCTGTGAACAGGAGTGTCTAGATTTCATATAAAAGGATGTTCTTGTGTTGCGTCTCTGTGGCATTTTGATGAGCACAAGTCAAAAACCTGAGTTTACTGATAAAACATATGCATTATAAAAAGAAAAATTCCCTGCTTGCTGCCTCAAACATTAGATTTGACAACATGCAGCGTTTTGTGGAGCCTGAAGGAGGTTTTCACTGAAGGACAGATCCCTACATACTCTCTGTTCTGCATCCAACTCTTTCTCTGCCTCAAATAGATGTGAAATTGCTTTGATGGTTCAAACAGCAACATGAAACCAAGCTTTTTATCTTGTGCACTTAGAAACTGGAAGTATTTTGTGCATAAATAAGTCAGCCATTAAAAGAACCATTGTGAAGAGGTAGAGCAGCCATGAGTGTCCTTTGTTTTCACTGTCCTACCTCTCGCTGTCCCTCAGGAGATCTCCTGCTTTCCACCAGGAGATTGTAGCCCTGGGAGAAGCATTGGGCCGACACTCCAACACCACCTCCCCCCCTCTCTGGACCACTGTGGACTTCTTCACGGGCCGCTGGGTGAAGTCAGGTGGTGAGGCTGAGGAAGAGACCCATGTTGAGGCCATTTGTCTCGCTTTGTGGAAGCCCAACAGCTGTGCATCAGCCAAAATGTCAAGTGCATCAGCAGCAATTACAGAAATGAGATTTCACCAGCAGTCTGGCTTGTTGTTTGAGGCAGTTATGGAAGGAAAAAAGTAAAGGCCATGGCTCTGTGGAGAGCTAACACTTTCCATTCAGGTAGGGGGGCACTTTTATTCTGCAGGTAACACATTTACAACACATGGCTTTTTACCTGCAGTTTAAAACTTACCCACAACTTTGAGCTCAGCACTGGCATAAATGGATCCATGTTCATTCTCTGCTACACACTGATACATCCCTGAGTCTAACAAACTGATCTTGGATATGGTCAGCCTGCCATCTTCCACATGGACCCTTCCCTGGGAAATAATGAAAAGGAGATTTTTGGCATTTAAAATGTAACCACCCTTTCTATATCAAATAGAAATAAATAATTCTTCAAGCTTCTTACCTTTGCTGTTAGCACCTGACCATTCTTTAACCATGTATATATGGGCCTGGGCTTACCACTGGCTCTACATTCCCATTGCAGGTTAGCATCAATTGCCATGTGCGCATCTTTTAGTGTCTGAGCCCAGTTTAGGTGTTCCACGTCTGCAAAAAAACAGAAATGACAGACAAATAACAGATGGATAAACAACAGAAAAATACAAGCATGTGGGAAAAGATGCAACTGCTTTGACATTAAAACATTTAAACAGAATTCAGATAAAATAAAACAGGAAAGACAGTTTCAATGAGTTTGTTCCGAATAGTTGAGTCTTGGTTCTTTTTAAGTGATTCTGTTCACTGAAAGTAGTTCATAGACATGTTCCAATATAGAGCAGACAGGAGGGAAGCCTGCAGTTTGACAGCCGTTTGACAGATAATGAAAAAGGAGCGCATAGAGCCGTGGCGTATGGATGCTACACCACCGTCTAGGTTTTAGCTGCAGCAGACACAAGATGGCAAGCGATATAAATGCAGAGTTACATGAGTTATCTAACTGATTGTAAGCCAGACATCCTGCCACCACTTGGACCATTTGCTGAGGTTTTACTGAGCCTGCTGGCATCTCCGTCTCTGGGGCAAACTGTCGTAGGCAGGCAGGAGATGCAGGGTCTGCACAAGGTGTGGAGCACTTGTCCAAAGAAAGGCAGCAGTGGAACAAAACTTATCATTGTTATTATTGTAATGCTGTGCTGAAGTATAACCCTCCTATTGTGATAGTTTTACTTTTTTCTATTTATTTGACATTCTGATGTATTATGAGCCGCGACCACTGATTGGACTAAGAGGTTAGGATAATGAATGAATGAATGTATTATGAGATATTCTGGACATGTTTTTCTAATGCTTTGCCATGAATTCATATTTCTGGTGGGACTTTAAGTGTTAACTACAATTAGTTATTTACAAAAAAATGAATGCATTAAAACAAGCATTTAATTGCATCTGCATTGTAAACAACACACGTTAGTGGTACACTAATTCTATCGATATACCATGCATATGTCAGAGCTTGGCTTGGCCAGTGTTTCCAACTTGGTCATTCTTTCACTTAACATGGAAACGTTTCTTCTCGATGAGATGGTGGTACTGCCACGGCCCCTCCCCCACCAAACAGCGCTCCTTACAGCCTCATCCTCACGCAGCAGCAGCTCCCAACAGGTGCATGCAATCTTTCATTTGCTGGATGCTGTCTAGAAAGTATGAATTCAACTTAATCTGAACAAGTCTAAAGGATGGATGTGCTCATGGATAGTCTACGTTACTCTGTAACAGTAGCTACAATTTGGATCAGCCAATTACAGATCAGAGGATGTTTGATTATTACCGTAGCTATTGACTCAGATTTGGACCTGTAGCTTTGAGAGACACCAGTTATAACCAGCACACATTTAAAAGATGATTTGGGGTCCAACTTAGAGTTGATGGAGTTCCGCTTTTCACGTTCCCGTGTTGCCTCGGATCAACGCCGCTCCTTATAACCACCACGGTGATCCACCGTTACAGAGGCTTAGGTTCAGCTCTGGTGGGGAAACTGTGGCCGAGGTGTCCAAAGTTTCCCAGCCGAAGAAAACTGCAAAAATGGTCCAAAACAATCTCACGTGGATAAGAGGACGTTTACTTTGGTTGCTTAGCAGCACTGTGAATCCATGAAGAAACTACTAAATGAAGATTCAACAAAAGACTGAAAATGACGAATAAAGGAAAAATAAGAGTGTTCTTAAAAGAAGAAGTAGAATTCTCAGGTTCGAATGCAAATCATCAACATTATCACTCCGATTTAAAAAGAGTTGTTTTATATGTTTATATAAATGGCTTCCCCAGTACTAACCATGAGTGAAAGAAGAATTTTTGTGTTATCATTCATATTCTCTGAAATGTTAAAGAAATCATGAATTCCTTCAGGTTATGTAAACTCATAGACACAACCATATTTTGTTGTTTAATTATAATAACAAGTCAGATGTCATAGGTCACGGCCATGATTGGCTGCCCTTCCTGGTCGCTGCCTCCACCATCGTGCCTCCAGATTGGTGGACTAACTTCCTGGAGTTTTGTCCACTGGCCACAACCTCCGACACTCTACTACTGAAGGACAATCAGCACCATCATTTGAGGCAGCTGTGTCTGGCAGGGACACAGTTTCCCACCTTGCTTTGCTTGTGAAATCACAAAGGTCTTGCTGTAGATTTACAGAGCCTTTATTTTTGGGTTGTTTGGCTGTAGAATTACAGACGCTGTCACAGATTTGTTGGTTTTGGTCCGTACTTTGGCCGTAGACTTACAGACTTTAGTTTTGGTGTCCTTTGTGTTTTGTCCTGAAGTGGGATGTTTCCAGTCCAAACTGTGTTTTTGGTTGAATGTACCTTGTTTATCTTAGTAGACATCTTTTTTTTTTTTTTTTTTTTTAAACTATCCTGTAAATAAGTTCAGTGTGGAACTTTACTTTAGTTCCCTTTCCACCCCCCCCCCCCCCCCCCCCTCCTTCATCCCTAGACCCCACAGGGGTCGTAACATACTGAACTACATCTTTCCATTTGCCTGCTACCCTGACACTCCAAGGATGCTGACACATTACTCAGCATCATCTGACATCCTGCTGTTTAGCAGTTAGCTACAGCAGAAGCTCATGAAAATGTCATCAGAGGCTAGAAAGAGACATTATTATGCAGATATGTGTAGAATTGTTTCAGCAGAGCTCATCAGAAAACTGCAGCTTGAAATTTCCCATTTTAGTATTATAGCAAGTACAATAGTGCAACACTGGGCAGTGTAATGTTCAGAGGACACTAAAGGATAAGACACCTGCCCTAACCACAGATGGATGAAGATTGTTGGCCACACATGATTATGTGACAGTCACAGCTCAGTGCATCTCAGACTCAGGGGAGCTGGACACTTATGTCCTGGGTGCTAAAGGGCTGATGGGAAAGACACAGAGCTATTCACGCTGCAGAAAGCATCTCCAGCACACAGGATAAATGTAACTTCTGGGAAGGTATTGTTTTTATCTGTCATTTTAAGATGCAGAAGTCATGTGACAGTCTACTGAATGAGGCCTGGCGGCTCATTAAAGCTTCACATGTTGCATTCAGATATTTTGAGGATTCATATAGGAAGAGATACGAGCTGCTTTTGCAGATCAGAAATGATTTAAGTAAGATAAACAGAGTCGGGATGATAGTGTGGCTACAGCCCACAGTTTGTCAGTTCCATCTGGTTCCTAAAAGCTGAACAAACATTTAATGATCATTCATTTATTTCCTTAACTGCTCCATCTGATTCAGCGTGGGGAAGCCGGGGTTTATCCCAGGAGTTAGCAGGTGTTAGCTACACCTGGGCAGGTTGACGTTCCCATTCATGTTCACTTCCTAAAAAGAATTAAAATAGCAATGTTTGGGTGGTGGGAGGAAGTCAGAGCACCCACAGAGAACCCTCACATGCGCTGGGAAACGATGCAAACTCAAGACAGGAAGGCTGCTCTTCACCGCCACCACCAGCCGAAGCTCCAACCAGCGACCTTCCTGCTGTGATGGAACTACTGATGACAGGTAGAGGACCTAAACCTCTCTACTGTAAACACCAGGTAAACACCGATGTCTGAGACTCAAAAGAGGTGGAAACAAACCTCAACCTGAACTTCTTTCTTTTTTTTAGCAGATGGTACACATTTCTTGATTTATTTGTGTTTTTGCACTATAAGGTGTCTTTGCTTCTGCTGTGAGCTGAGGGTTCCTTTTACATATAGATCACTTGTGAGAAACCTGAACGTGTAGTTTTCCCCCAAGACGGCAGACATAACCTATGGTAATGTTAAATGTGTATGATGTTCTAAGACCTCTGCACCAGCCATGAACTCCTGTTTTATACCAGTCTACACAAGTCCGTTTGGAGACTTTGCATCTGTCTGGAGTTTATGTTGAAGTCTTTCATACAATGTTTTAAATTCTATCTTTTCTTATTGCACTGCTTGAAAGTTTTGAATGAAATATTGAACACAACATGCCTTGCCTCCAAACCGAACATCAGGAACGTAAGGTTTAATGCCCTTCAGGCCCTTATCAACACAGACAGCAGGACATGACGCTGAAAACAATCAATGATCACAACATTTCCTTTCTACATAAACGAGTCGTTCCAGATCTTTACAGTGAGTTCTTTTTGATTGTGTGGATGTTGTTCAGTCATCTGGAAACAATCTGCTTTTCTTCTCAAAGGCATCGCTTATAAAGAGGAAGTGACTGTAATGTGATGAACATAAAAGATAATAAACTAAAAGATTCTGCACATTATGCTGTTTAACTCCTGAAAACACGTCTCTCTCCGTTCAGATAACGTCTTCCACTGTGTTGTAAAGCTGAAAACAGAAGGGAGTTAGGTCAACTCCATCAGTCTCTTACTTTGGAATAAGAGCTGTCCTCTGGCAGTGTTGTGTCCGCGGCTGTTTTCAGCAACACACTCGTACACACCCGCGTCCTCTGGGCGAAAATATGGGATTTCCAGAGCTCCATTGGAGGGGTTGATTTTAATCTTGCCGGGGAGAGGATTTCCATCAGCTCTTCTCCATGAGATGGAAGGCACAGGACTGCAGAGGAAACCCGCCGAAGGTCAGACTGACCGCAAGACCTGCTTCAGCAATCCCACAATGCACCAGGCTCTTCACACTTACTTTCCTAAAGCAAAACACTCCAGCTTCACCGAGGATCCTTTAGAGACCTGAAGGCTATCTGGAAACCGCACCTCGATCTTTGGCTCATATTCACCCATCACCACTACGTTGGAGACAAACGCAAATCACACACACACACACACACACACACACACACACACACATTAAAAAGACAAAAACAAAGACAAGAATTAATCAATCAGCCGCATTTTTTGTTTACAACTGGATGCAGAAATGTTTTTTTTACAAAAAAAGAAACATATTGAAACAACTGTAAAACTGTAAACAACAACCACAGGTTCCTAATGGCTGCTACATGACTGAGGAAATGTTTGTGAAAACATAAATACATGATCACATGAAAAGGTAAAAAAATTCACAAACACTTTGTTATATTTGTATTAAAGCTGAATGAAATACAATATTTAAATACGAAAAGAAAGGCCACATAATGCTGCTACTACTACTACTACTAATAATAATAATAATAATGACACATTACAATCCAGTTGAAAGGCAGCTCTTCGGTTCTACTTTGAACATGTTTGCTCGTGCACATGCACGGCCAGAGCACCACTGTGTGTGTTGATGCTGCGTACAGCTGTCTCAGCAGATGGATGAGTTTACATGACCCATCTGCTTCGGATCAGATCGGAAGGGCTCCAGAAAACGTTCCTGATGGAGGATCGTACGGGTGTCACGCTCCGAGCTGCGTGCCTGGGAGCCTGCATGCTCTCTGCTTATGTAAATACACGCTTCCACGCAGATACAGATGTTTTCTCGCAGACATGACTCCTCGGGGTTCAGAGGCTCGTAGCTTGTTGCAAAAACTGTTTTTTATAAACAAACGCAACAACAATGTCACGCTTGAGACAAATGGTTTATTCCTGGTCTCACCTCCCCGTCAACGCTTGTATCAGCTCAGTGCACAAAACAATCAGAGAGTGCTCACCGTCCCGCCGCACCACCACCGGGGTTGGAGAGCTGAACACTGTGGCGTTGGTCATCATGTTTCTCACTGCACATGTATAATTTCCTGCATCTGATGCCTCCACCTTGGCTACGTACAAGTTGCCTGTCTTCTGGGAGATGAAGCGCCGGGCGTCCGGCTGCAGGAAGCCACGCTGCCCGTTGAAAACCCATGAATATTTGATCTCTGTGGTAAGAAGGGAGAGAAAAAATTGTGCATTGTGACACATTAAGTCCACTAGTGGAACTCCAAGAATGTAAAGACAGCGAGATCCAACTGAGTCTGTGGCTTGGTCTCAAAAACTGACTCAAGACTTTGCTTCTTTTCCTCACTTACAGCTGCAGCAGCATCATAGACATATTCATCCCGAAATGTTTTGTTTCTCGTATCTTTTTAGAAGAGTGAAGCATTTCTATATGTGCTCTGTGCCGTCTTCATTCATGCTTCACCCATACCACAAGCTGATTTGTCTGCTTCTTAATATTTCATCTGCCCTTTAGTAACCAAAAGTATTGGAAAAAAATGGCCCATAAAAATAATGTGGTGTTAGAGTCATGAAACGGACCAGATGAGATGGAGGTCGCTACTTCTACTATAAATTCACGTGAGATGGACATTTTGGATCTTTAAATCACAAGCAAACTTTGTGATGCCGTCATGTTGAGGTGATGTTTTCTTACAGCAGGTAAAACTTTTCTTCATATGAAGCCAATCATCCAGCAGCCAGAGCAGATTTTAAACCACGCAGAGTCCACAACAACGTTCGGCCCCTCAAACCTGACCCTCTACGGGACAAGAAAGTTAGAAACTGACTGATGGAGAAGGTAGCTTGTCCTTATTGAGGTCCAGCTGAAGACCAGAAGAAGAACTGGAGCCGGTTTCAACAAACAACTCAATGAGAATATCAGCTTGCCTTGCTTATATCTCTCCATGGATGAAGGCTCGCCACCTTCAGCTCAATCTGTCCAAGACAGAGCTCATTGTCTGTCCAGCCAATCCTTCATTACCTCTGAAATTAAGTGTGAAGCTCGACTCTATCACACTTGTTCCTACGTCTGCTGCCTGGTGGATGTCATGGTGGATGACCAGCTGACCTTTAATGTCCATGTTGCTTTGGTTGCCCGTACCTGCTGTTATACTCTCTACAACATCAAGAGAATCAGACGTACGCGACGGAACAAACAACTCGGCTTCTGGTTCAGGCTCTGGTCATCTCATGCATCCATTACTGCAGTTCCCTACTGGCAGGTCTGCCTGCATGCTCTGTTTAAACCTCTGCAGATGATCCAGAACGCCGCAGGGCGTCTGGTCTTCAACCAACCCAAACAAGCTCATGTCACTCCACTGCTAATCGCTCTTCACTGGCTTCCAGTCGCAGCACGCATCAAATTTAAATCTCTGCTTCTGGCTTACAAAACAAGAACTCAAACGTCTCCCGTCTACCTTCACTCCCTAATCCAGACCTACACTCCCTCTCCACAGCTACGTTCCACCAGTGAAAGACGCCTCGTGTTACCACCACAACGTGGGACTAAATCACCAGCCAGACTCTTTTCCTCTGTTGTTCCACGATGGTGGAATGATCTCCCAAACTCTGTCTGCTCTGCAGAGTCCCTGTCTACTTTTAATGTGCTGAAGACTCAGCTCTTCAAGGAGAACTTCTACACTTAGTTTAGCTAAGTTTGTTGGAAAGTTGGAGAACTTAGCCCAGTTCTTTCCAACAAACTTTATGATATTAATTCTTTGTATTATAACATGGTGAAATTATGGGATGGGAAGGGAGTAAACAAAAAAAAAAAAAAAAAAAAGCCTGTAGCTTCATGGAAGGACCTGCGTCCAACTGGACAGTTCACCAGCACCTTCCTTTACTGTTTCATTTCCTGCTTGTATTGTTCCCACTCATATGTAAGTCGCTTGGACAAAAACCTCTGCTAAATGACTATAGAATAGAATAGAATAGAATAGAATAGAATAGAATAGAATAGAATAGAATAGAATAGAATGATCTGCAGATTTTTTTCTTTTCATTTAATAATGATGTCTTTTGGTCATCAGCTTGACGTCGCCTTGGCGACATTACAACGTTTTGTCTGAATCAGACAGAAATAAATGTCTGTAAATGTTCTATTGTTCCAAGCAGAGCCAGGATCTAAGAACAGTCACCTGAAAGTGCTGGATTCACTGTCATCTGGAAAAACATTAAGACTAATTCTCGTCTCATGGTGGCTGCACACGCACACACGCACACACACACACACACACACACACACACACACACACACACACACACACACACACACACACACACACAACATCCTGGTCCTGACTTCCTACAGAGTTTTATACATCTTGTTGTAAATGTTGACTCTGGACTGCCGTGCTTTTATCACCCTGATTAATAAGGGCAGGTGTCAGGATGAGGAATGGAACGGGACAATGTTGAGGTGTAAAACTCCTGTGCAGAGGTGGAAAAAGAGAGAGGAACTGTGGAATGAAATCAGCTATTACTGTACCCCCCCGAACCATCCAACGCCCCCGTCTTATCAGACTAACAGTATTCTGAAGTCCCTCCATTTGACGGGGCAGGAGCTAAAAGTGCTTCCTTGGGGGAAAACTGTGAATTAAAATCATTAGAAGAAAAGTCGGGGCAGGAAGTGAAAGACCTTTCATGATTAGAGACTATCAGAGACGGGTCTGTTTAAGCGCTGCAGTCCCACAGCAGCAGAGGACTTAATCCCACGTCCTATGACAGACTTCAGCTCTCAGCTCCTCTCAGGCCACTTACTTATCGATCGCTCAGAAAAGCTTCAGACCATTCCCTTAAAAAAAAGGTGCGTCTGGAGCATTGGAGAAGGTCGGCATGGCAACCTGCATGGCAGTTTAACAAATAAAACAATTTCTTCCATTTTCAATTTGAAAACACCTCAAGCCAGCATTATCATGGCGTGCAAATCCCATCAAACGTGTGACTGCTCCATTTGAGGAGGTGGGGGGGTAAAGAGATGGAAGTATTTAAAGGGCGAGAGGCGGGGGGGGGGCTTCAGGGCAAATAGCTACAGAGTGGATTCCCGCATGCCCACAGGTTTCAGCGGGAACAGAGATGGGAGAAAGGCTGGTATG
>NC_136624.1:4664001-4841501 GCF_933228915.1 Telmatherina bonti
GAGCAGAAGATGAGCAGAAGAAGAGCAGAAGAAAAGCAGAAGAAAAGCAGAAGATGAGCAGAAGAAAAGCAGAAGAAGAGCAGAAGATGAGCAGAAGAAAAGCAGAAGAAGAGCAGAAGATGAGCAGAAGAAAAGCAGAAGATGAGCAGAAGAAAAGCATAAAAAAAGCAGAAGATGAGCAGAAGAAAAGCAGAAGAAAAGCAGAAGATGAGCAGAAGATGAGCTGAAGAAAAGCAGAAGAAAAGCAGAAGATGAGCAGAAGAAAAGCAGAAGAAAAGCAGAAGATGAGCAGAAGAAAAGCAGAAGATGAGCAGAAGAAAAGCAGAAGATGAGCAGAAGAAAAGCAGAAGATGAGCAGAAGAAAAGCAGAAGAAAAGCAGAAGATGAGCAGAAGATGAGCAGAAGAAGAGCAGAAGATGAGCAGAAGAAAAGCAGAAGAACAGCAGAAGATGAGCAGAAGATGAGCAGAAGAAAAGCAGAAGATGAGCAGAAGAAAAGCAGAAGATGAGCAGAAGAAAAGCAGAAGATGAGCAGAAGATGAGCAGAAGAAAAGCAGAAGATGAGCAGAAGATGAGCAGAAGAAAAGCAGAAGATGAGCAGAAGATGAGCAGAAGAAAAGCAGAAGAAAAGCAGAAGATGAGCAGAAGAAAAGCAGAAGAAAAGCAGAAGATGAGCAGAAGAAAAGCAGAAGATGAGCAGAAGAAAAGCAGAAGATGAGCAGAAGAAAAGCAGAAGAAAAGCAGAAGATGAGCAGAAGAAAAGCAGAAGATGAGCTGAAGAAAAGCAGAAGAAAAGCAGAAGATGAGCAGAAGATGAGCAGAAGAAAAGCAGAAGAAAAGCAGAAGATGAGCAGAAGATGAGCAGAAGATGAGCAGAAGAAAAGCAGAAGAAAAGCAGAAGATGAGCAGAAGAAAAGCAGAAGAAGAGCAGAAGATGAGCAGAAGAAAAGCAGAAGATGAGCAGAAGAAAAGCAGAAGAAAAGCAGAAGATGAGCAGAAGAAAAGCAGAAGAAAAGCAGAAGATGAGCAGAAGAAAAGCAGAAGAAGAGCAGAAGATGAGCAGAAGAAAAGCAGAAGATGAGCAGAAGAAAAGCAGAAGATGAGCAGAAGAAAAGCAGAAGATGAGCAGAAGAAAAGCAGAAGAAGAGCAGAAGAAAAGCAGAAGATGAGCAGAAGAAAAGCAGAAGATGAGCAGAAGAAAAGCAGAAGAAAAGCAGAAGATGAGCAGAAGAAAAGCAGAAGAAAAGCAGAAGATGAGCAGAAGAAAAGCAGAAGAAAAGCAGAAGATGAGCAGAAGAAAAGCAGAAGATGAGCAGAAGAAAAGCAGAAGAAAAGCAGAAGATGAGCAGAAGAAAAGCAGAAGATGAGCAGAAGATGAGCAGAAGAAAAGCAGAAGAAAAGCAGAAGAAAAGCAGAAGATGAGCAGAAGAAAAGCAGAAGATGAGCAGAAGAAAAGCAGAAGATGAGCAGAAGAAAAGCAGAAGATGAGCAGAAGAAAAGCAGAAGATGAGCAGAAGATGAGCAGAAGAAAAGCAGAAGAAAAGCAGAAGATGAGCAGAAGATGAGCAGAAGATGAGCAGAAGAAAAGCAGAAGAAAAGCAGAAGATGAGCAGAAGAAAAGCAGAAGATGAGCAGAAGAAAAGCAGAAGATGAGCAGAAGAAAAGCAGAAGAAAAGCAGAAGATGAGCAGAAGAAAAGCAGAAGATGAGCAGAAGAAAAGCAGAAGATGAGCAGAAGAAAAGCAGAAGATGAGCAGAAGAAAAGCAGAAGATGAGCAGAAGAAAAGCAGAAGATGAGCAGAAGAAAAGCAGAAGATGAGCAGAAGAAAAGCAGAAGATGAGCAGAAGAAAAGCAGAAGAAAAGCAGAAGATGAGCAGAAGAAAAGCAGAAGATGAGCTGAAGAAAAGCAGAAGAAAAGCAGAAGATGAGCAGAAGATGAGCTGAAGAAAAGCAGAAGAAAAGCAGAAGATGAGCAGAAGAAAAGCAGAAGAAAAGCAGAAGATGAGCAGAAGAAGAGCAGAAGATGAGCAGAAGAAAAGCAGAAGATGAGCAGAAGAAAAGCAGAAGATGAGCAGAAGATGAGCAGAAGAAAAGCAGAAGAAAAGCAGAAGAAAAGCAGAAGATGAGCAGAAGAAAAGCAGAAGATGAGCAGAAGATGAGCAGAAGAAAAGCAGAAGATGAGCAGAAGATGAGCAGAAGAAAAGCAGAAGATGAGCAGAAGAAAAGCAGAAGATGAGCAGAAGATGAGCAGAAGAAAAGCAGAAGATGAGCAGAAGATGAGCAGAAGAAAAGCAGAAGATGAGCAGAAGATGAGCAGAAGAAAAGCAGAAGAAAAGCAGAAGATGAGCAGAAGAAAAGCAGAAGATGAGCAGAAGAAAAGCAGAAGATGAGCAGAAGAAAAGCAGAAGAAAAGCAGAAGATGAGCAGAAGAAAAGCAGAAGAAAAGCAGAAGATGAGCAGAAGAAAAGCAGAAGATGAGCAGAAGAAAAGCAGAAGATGAGCAGAAGAAAAGCAGAAGAAAAGCAGAAGATGAGCAGAAGAAAAGCAGAAGATGAGCAGAAGAAAAGCAGAAGATGAGCAGAAGAAAAGCAGAAGATGAGCAGAAGATGAGCAGAAGATGAGCAGAAGAAAAGCAGAAGAAAAGCAGAAGATGAGCAGAAGAAAAGCAGAAGAAGAGCAGAAGATGAGCAGAAGAAAAGCAGAAGAAGAGCAGAAGATGAGCAGAAGAAAAGCAGAAGATGAGCAGAAGAAAAGCATAAAAAAAGCAGAAGATGAGCAGAAGATGAGCAGAAGAAGAGCAGAAGAAAAGCAGAAGAAAAGCAGAAGATGAGCAGAAGAAAAGCAGAAGAAGAGCAGAAGATGAGCAGAAGAAAAGCAGAAGAAGAGCAGAAGATGAGCAGAAGAAAAGCAGAAGATGAGCAGAAGAAAAGCATAAAAAAAGCAGAAGATGAGCAGAAGAAAAGCAGAAGAAAAGCAGAAGAAAAGCAGAAGATGAGCAGAAGATGAGCTGAAGAAAAGCAGAAGAAAAGCAGAAGATGAGCAGAAGAAAAGCAGAAGAAAAGCAGAAGATGAGCAGAAGAAAAGCAGAAGATGAGCAGAAGAAAAGCAGAAGAAAAGCAGAAGATGAGCAGAAGAAAAGCAGAAGAAAAGCAGAAGATGAGCTGAAGAAAAGCAGAAGAAAAGCAGAAGATGAGCAGAAGATGAGCAGAAGAAAAGCAGAAGAAAAGCAGAAGAAAAGCAGAAGATGAGCAGAAGAAAAGCAGAAGATGAGCAGAAGAAAAGCAGAAGAAAAGCAGAAGATGAGCAGAAGAAGAGCAGAAGAAAAGCAGAAGATGAGCAGAAGAAGAGCAGAAGATGAGCAGAAGAAAAGCAGAAGATGAGCAGAAGAAAAGCAGAAGAAAAGCAGAAGATGAGCTGAAGAAAAGCAGAAGAAAAGCAGAAGATGAGCAGAAGATGAGCTGAAGAAAAGCAGAAGAAAAGCAGAAGATGAGCAGAAGAAAAGCAGAAGAAAAGCAGAAGATGAGCAGAAGAAGAGCAGAAGAAAAGCAGAAGATGAGCAGAAGATGAGCAGAAGAAAAGCAGAAGAAGAGCAGAAGATGAGCAGAAGAAAAACAGAAGATGAGCAGAAGAAAAGCAGAAGATGAGCAGAAGAAAAGCAGAAGATGAGCAGAAGATGAGCAGAAGAAAAGCAGAAGAAAAGCAGAAGATGAGCAGAAGAAAAGCAGAAGATGAGCAGAAGAAAAGCAGAAGATGAGCAGAAGAAAAGCAGAAGATGAGCAGAAGATGAGCAGAAGAAAAGCAGAAGAAGAGCAGAAGAAAAGCAGAAGAAAAGCAGAAGAAAAGCAGAAGATGAGCAGAAGAAAAGCAGAAGATGAGCAGAAGAAAAGCAGAAGATGAGCAGAAGAAAAGCAGAAGATGAGCAGAAGATGAGCAGAAGAAAAGCAGAAGAAAAGCAGAAGAAAAGCAGAAGATGAGCAGAAGAAAAGCAGAAGAAAAGCAGAAGATGAGCAGAAGAAAAGCAGAAGATGAGCAGAAGAAAAGCAGAAGATGAGCAGAAGAAAAGCAGAAGATGAGCAGAAGAAAAGCAGAAGATGAGCAGAAGATGAGCAGAAGAAAAGCAGAAGATGAGCAGAAGATGAGCAGAAGATGAGCAGAAGAAAAGCAGAAGAAAAGCAGAAGATGAGCAGAAGAAAAGCAGAAGATGAGCAGAAGAAAAGCAGAAGATGAGCAGAAGAAAAGCAGAAGAAAAGCAGAAGATGAGCAGAAGAAAAGCAGAAGAAAAGCAGAAGATGAGCAGAAGAAAAGCAGAAGATGAGCAGAAGAAAAGCAGAAGATGAGCAGAAGAAAAGCAGAAGATGAGCAGAAGAAAAGCAGAAGATGAGCAGAAGAAAAGCAGAAGATGAGCAGAAGAAAAGCAGAAGAAAAGCAGAAGATGAGCAGAAGAAAAGCAGAAGATGAGCAGAAGAAAAGCAGAAGATGAGCAGAAGATGAGCAGAAGAAAAGCAGAAGAAAAGCAGAAGATGAGCAGAAGAAAAGCAGAAGAAAAGCAGAAGATGAGCAGAAGAAAAGCAGAAGATGAGCAGAAGAAAAGCAGAAGATGAGCAGAAGAAAAGCAGAAGAAAAGCAGAAGATGAGCAGAAGAAAAGCAGAAGATGAGCTGAAGAAAAGCAGAAGAAAAGCAGAAGATGAGCAGAAGATGAGCAGAAGAAAAGCAGAAGAAAAGCAGAAGATGAGCAGAAGATGAGCAGAAGATGAGCAGAAGAAAAGCAGAAGAAAAGCAGAAGATGAGCAGAAGAAAAGCAGAAGAAGAGCAGAAGATGAGCAGAAGAAAAGCAGAAGATGAGCAGAAGAAAAGCAGAAGAAAAGCAGAAGATGAGCAGAAGAAAAGCAGAAGATGAGCAGAAGAAAAGCAGAAGAAAAGCAGAAGATGAGCAGAAGAAAAGCAGAAGAAGAGCAGAAGATGAGCAGAAGAAAAGCAGAAGATGAGCTGAAGAAAAGCAGAAGATGAGCAGAAGAAAAGCAGAAGATGAGCAGAAGAAAAGCAGAAGAAGAGCAGAAGAAAAGCAGAAGATGAGCAGAAGAAAAGCAGAAGATGAGCAGAAGAAAAGCAGAAGAAAAGCAGAAGATGAGCAGAAGAAAAGCAGAAGAAAAGCAGAAGATGAGCAGAAGAAAAGCAGAAGAAAAGCAGAAGATGAGCAGAAGAAAAGCAGAAGATGAGCAGAAGAAAAGCAGAAGAAAAGCAGAAGATGAGCAGAAGAAAAGCAGAAGATGAGCAGAAGATGAGCAGAAGAAAAGCAGAAGAAAAGCAGAAGAAAAGCAGAAGAAAAGCAGAAGATGAGCAGAAGAAAAGCAGAAGAAAAGCAGAAGATGAGCAGAAGAAAAGCAGAAGATGAGCAGAAGAAAAGCAGAAGATGAGCAGAAGAAAAGCAGAAGAAAAGCAGAAGATGAGCAGAAGAAAAGCAGAAGAAAAGCAGAAGATGAGCAGAAGATGAGCAGAAGAAAAGCAGAAGAAAAGCAGAAGATGAGCAGAAGAAAAGCAGAAGATGAGCAGAAGAAAAGCAGAAGATGAGCAGAAGAAAAGCAGAAGAAAAGCAGAAGATGAGCAGAAGAAAAGCAGAAGAAAAGCAGAAGATGAGCAGAAGAAAAGCAGAAGATGAGCAGAAGAAAAGCAGAAGATGAGCAGAAGAAAAGCAGAAGATGAGCAGAAGAAAAGCAGAAGATGAGCAGAAGAAAAGCAGAAGATGAGCAGAAGAAAAGCAGAAGAAAAGCAGAAGATGAGCAGAAGAAAAGCAGAAGATGAGCTGAAGAAAAGCAGAAGAAAAGCAGAAGATGAGCAGAAGATGAGCTGAAGAAAAGCAGAAGAAAAGCAGAAGATGAGCAGAAGAAAAGCAGAAGAAAAGCAGAAGATGAGCAGAAGAAGAGCAGAAGATGAGCAGAAGAAAAGCAGAAGATGAGCAGAAGAAAAGCAGAAGATGAGCAGAAGATGAGCAGAAGAAAAGCAGAAGAAAAGCAGAAGATGAGCAGAAGAAAAGCAGAAGATGAGCAGAAGATGAGCAGAAGAAAAGCAGAAGATGAGCAGAAGATGAGCAGAAGAAAAGCAGAAGATGAGCAGAAGATGAGCAGAAGAAAAGCAGAAGATGAGCAGAAGATGAGCAGAAGATGAGCAGAAGAAAAGCAGAAGAAAAGCAGAAGATGAGCAGAAGAAAAGCAGAAGATGAGCAGAAGAAAAGCAGAAGATGAGCAGAAGAAAAGCAGAAGAAAAGCAGAAGATGAGCAGAAGAAAAGCAGAAGAAAAGCAGAAGATGAGCAGAAGAAAAGCAGAAGATGAGCAGAAGAAAAGCAGAAGATGAGCAGAAGAAAAGCAGAAGAAAAGCAGAAGATGAGCAGAAGAAAAGCAGAAGATGAGCAGAAGAAAAGCAGAAGATGAGCAGAAGAAAAGCAGAAGATGAGCAGAAGATGAGCAGAAGATGAGCAGAAGAAAAGCAGAAGAAAAGCAGAAGATGAGCAGAAGAAAAGCAGAAGAAGAGCAGAAGATGAGCAGAAGAAAAGCAGAAGAAGAGCAGAAGATGAGCAGAAGAAAAGCAGAAGATGAGCAGAAGAAAAGCATAAAAAAAGCAGAAGATGAGCAGAAGATGAGCAGAAGAAGAGCAGAAGAAAAGCAGAAGAAAAGCAGAAGATGAGCAGAAGAAAAGCAGAAGAAGAGCAGAAGATGAGCAGAAGAAAAGCAGAAGAAGAGCAGAAGATGAGCAGAAGAAAAGCAGAAGATGAGCAGAAGAAAAGCATAAAAAAAGCAGAAGATGAGCAGAAGAAAAGCAGAAGAAAAGCAGAAGAAAAGCAGAAGATGAGCAGAAGATGAGCTGAAGAAAAGCAGAAGAAAAGCAGAAGATGAGCAGAAGAAAAGCAGAAGAAAAGCAGAAGATGAGCAGAAGAAAAGCAGAAGATGAGCAGAAGAAAAGCAGAAGAAAAGCAGAAGATGAGCAGAAGAAAAGCAGAAGAAAAGCAGAAGAAAAGCAGAAGATGAGCTGAAGAAAAGCAGAAGAAAAGCAGAAGATGAGCAGAAGATGAGCAGAAGAAAAGCAGAAGAAAAGCAGAAGAAAAGCAGAAGATGAGCAGAAGAAAAGCAGAAGATGAGCAGAAGAAAAGCAGAAGAAAAGCAGAAGATGAGCAGAAGAAGAGCAGAAGAAAAGCAGAAGATGAGCAGAAGAAGAGCAGAAGAAAAGCAGAAGATGAGCTGAAGAAAAGCAGAAGAAAAGCAGAAGATGAGCAGAAGATGAGCAGAAGAAAAGCAGAAGAAAAGCAGAAGATGAGCAGAAGAAAAGCAGAAGAAAAGCAGAAGATGAGCAGAAGAAAAGCAGAAGATGAGCAGAAGAAAAGCAGAAGAAAAGCAGAAGATGAGCAGAAGAAAAGCAGAAGATGAGCAGAAGAAAAGCAGAAGAAAAGCAGAAGATGAGCAGAAGAAAAGCAGAAGATGAGCAGAAGAAAAGCAGAAGATGAGCAGAAGAAAAGCAGAAGATGAGCAGAAGATGAGCAGAAGAAAAGCAGAAGATGAGCAGAAGAAAAGCAGAAGATGAGCAGAAGAAAAGCAGAAGAAAAGCAGAAGAAAAGCAGAAGATGAGCAGAAGAAAAGCAGAAGATGAGCAGAAGAAAAGCAGAAGATGAGCAGAAGAAAAGCAGAAGATGAGCAGAAGAAAAGCAGAAGAAAAGCAGAAGATGAGCAGAAGAAAAGCAGAAGATGAGCAGAAGATGAGCAGAAGAAAAGCAGAAGATGAGCAGAAGAAAAGCAGAAGATGAGCAGAAGAAAAGCAGAAGATGAGCAGAAGAAAAGCAGAAGATGAGCAGAAGAAAAGCAGAAGAAAAGCAGAAGATGAGCAGAAGATGAGCAGAAGAAAAGCAGAAGATGAGCAGAAGAAAAGCAGAAGAACAGCAGAAGATGAGCAGAAGATGAGCAGAAGAAAAGCAGAAGATGAGCAGAAGAAAAGCAGAAGATGAGCAGAAGAAAAGCAGAAGAAAAGCAGAAGATGAGCAGAAGAAAAGCAGATGAGCAGAAGATGAGCAGAAGAAAAGCAGAAGATGAGCAGAAGATGAGCAGAAGAAAAGCAGAAGAAAAGCAGAAGATGAGCAGAAGAAAAGCAGAAGAAAAGCAGAAGATGAGCAGAAGAAAAGCAGAAGATGAGCAGAAGAAAAGCAGAAGATGAGCAGAAGATGAGCAGAAGATGAGCAGAAGAAAAGCAGAAGAAAAGCAGAAGATGAGCAGAAGATGAGCAGAAGAAAAGCAGAAGAAAAGCAGAAGATGAGCAGAAGAAAAGCAGAAGAAGAGCAGAAGATGAGCAGAAGAAAAGCAGAAGATGAGCAGAAGAAAAGCAGAAGAAAAGCAGAAGATGAGCAGAAGAAAAGCAGAAGATGAGCAGAAGAAAAGCAGAAGAAAAGCAGAAGATGAGCAGAAGAAAAGCAGAAGAAGAGCAGAAGATGAGCAGAAGAAAAGCAGAAGATGAGCAGAAGAAAAGCAGAAGATGAGCAGAAGAAAAGCAGAAGATGAGCAGAAGAAAAGCAGAAGAAGAGCAGAAGAAAAGCAGAAGATGAGCAGAAGAAAAGCAGAAGATGAGCAGAAGAAAAGCAGAAGAAAAGCAGAAGATGAGCAGAAGAAAAGCAGAAGATGAGCAGAAGAAAAGCAGAAGAAAAGCAGAAGATGAGCAGAAGAAAAGCAGAAGATGAGCAGAAGAAAAGCAGAAGAAAAGCAGAAGATGAGCAGAAGAAAAGCAGAAGATGAGCAGAAGATGAGCAGAAGAAAAGCAGAAGAAAAGCAGAAGAAAAGCAGAAGAAAAGCAGAAGATGAGCAGAAGAAAAGCAGAAGAAAAGCAGAAGATGAGCAGAAGAAAAGCAGAAGATGAGCAGAAGAAAAGCAGAAGATGAGCAGAAGAAAAGCAGAAGAAAAGCAGAAGATGAGCAGAAGAAAAGCAGAAGAAAAGCAGAAGATGAGCAGAAGATGAGCAGAAGAAAAGCAGAAGAAAAGCAGAAGATGAGCAGAAGAAAAGCAGAAGAAAAGCAGAAGATGAGCAGAAGAAAAGCAGAAGAAAAGCAGAAGATGAGCAGAAGAAAAGCAGAAGATGAGCAGAAGAAAAGCAGAAGATGAGCAGAAGAAAAGCAGAAGATGAGCAGAAGAAAAGCAGAAGATGAGCAGAAGAAAAGCAGAAGATGAGCAGAAGAAAAGCAGAAGATGAGCAGAAGAAAAGCAGAAGAAAAGCAGAAGATGAGCAGAAGAAAAGCAGAAGAAAAGCAGAAGATGAGCTGAAGAAAAGCAGAAGAAAAGCAGAAGATGAGCAGAAGATGAGCTGAAGAAAAGCAGAAGAAAAGCAGAAGATGAGCAGAAGAAAAGCAGAAGCAGAAGATGAGCAGAAGAAGAGCAGAAGAAAAGCAGAAGATGAGCAGAAGATGAGCAGAAGAAAAGCAGAAGATGAGCAGAAGAAAAGCAGAAGAAAAGCAGAAGATGAGCAGAAGAAGAGCAGAAGAAAAGCAGAAGAAAAACAGAAGATGAGCAGAAGAAAAGCAGAAGATGAGCAGAAGAAAAGCAGAAGAAAAGCAGAAGATGAGCAGAAGATGAGCAGAAGAAAAGCAGAAGAAAAGCAGAAGATGAGCAGAAGAAAAGCAGAAGATGAGCAGAAGAAAAGCAGAAGATGAGCAGAAGAAAAGCAGAAGATGAGCAGAAGATGAGCAGAAGAAAAGCAGAAGAAGAGCAGAAGAAAAGCAGAAGAAAAGCAGAAGAAAAGCAGAAGATGAGCAGAAGAAAAGCAGAAGATGAGCAGAAGAAAAGCAGAAGATGAGCAGAAGAAAAGCAGAAGATGAGCAGAAGATGAGCAGAAGAAAAGCAGAAGAAAAGCAGAAGAAAAGCAGAAGATGAGCAGAAGAAAAGCAGAAGAAAAGCAGAAGATGAGCAGAAGAAAAGCAGAAGATGAGCAGAAGAAAAGCAGAAGATGAGCAGAAGAAAAGCAGAAGATGAGCAGAAGAAAAGCAGAAGATGAGCAGAAGATGAGCAGAAGAAAAGCAGAAGATGAGCAGAAGAAAAGCAGAAGAAAAGCAGAAGATGAGCAGAAGAAAAGCAGAAGATGAGCAGAAGAAAAGCAGAAGATGAGCAGAAGAAAAGCAGAAGAAAAGCAGAAGATGAGCAGAAGAAAAGCAGAAGAAAAGCAGAAGATGAGCAGAAGAAAAGCAGAAGATGAGCAGAAGAAAAGCAGAAGATGAGCAGAAGAAAAGCAGAAGATGAGCAGAAGAAAAGCAGAAGATGAGCAGAAGAAAAGCAGAAGATGAGCAGAAGAAAAGCAGAAGAAAAGCAGAAGATGAGCAGAAGAAAAGCAGAAGATGAGCAGAAGAAAAGCAGAAGATGAGCAGAAGATGAGCTGAAGAAAAGCAGAAGATGAGCAGAAGATGAGCAGAAGAAAAGCAGAAGAAAAGCAGAAGATGAGCAGAAGATGAGCAGAAGAAAAGCAGAAGAAAAGCAGAAGATGAGCAGAAGAAAAGCAGAAGAAAAGCAGAAGATGAGCAGAAGAAAAGCAGAAGATGAGCAGAAGAAAAGCAGAAGAAAAGCAGAAGATGAGCAGAAGAAAAGCAGAAGAAAAGCAGAAGATGAGCAGAAGAAAAGCAGAAGATGAGCAGAAGAAAAGCAGAAGATGAGCAGAAGAAAAGCAGAAGATGAGCAGAAGAAAAGCAGAAGATGAGCAGAAGAAAAGCAGAAGATGAGCAGAAGAAAAGCAGAAGATGAGCAGAAGATGAGCAGAAGAAAAGCAGAAGATGAGCAGAAGATGAGCAGAAGATGAGCAGAAGAAAAGCAGAAGAAAAGCAGAAGATGAGCAGAAGAAAAGCAGAAGATGAGCAGAAGATGAGCTGAAGAAAAGCAGAAGAAAAGCAGAAGAAAAGCAGAAGATGAGCAGAAGAAAAGCAGAAGATGAGCAGAAGAAAAGCAGAAGATGAGCAGAAGAAAAGCAGAAGATGAGCAGAAGATGAGCTGAAGAAAAGCAGAAGAAAAGCAGAAGAAAAGCAGAAGATGAGCAGAAGAAAAGCAGAAGATGAGCAGAAGAAAAGCAGAAGATGAGCAGAAGATGAGCAGAAGAAAAGCAGAAGATGAGCAGAAGATGAGCAGAAGAAAAGCAGAAGAAAAGCAGAAGAAAAGCAGAAGATGAGCAGAAGAAAAGCAGAAGATGAGCAGAAGAAAAGCAGAAGATGAGCAGAAGAAAAGCAGAAGAAAAGCAGAAGATGAGCAGAAGAAAAGCAGAAGAAAAGCAGAAGATGAGCTGAAGAAAAGCAGAAGAAAAGCAGAAGATGAGCAGAAGATGAGCTGAAGAAAAGCAGAAGAAAAGCAGAAGATGAGCAGAAGAAAAGCAGAAGAAAAGCAGAAGATGAGCAGAAGAAGAGCAGAAGAAAAGCAGAAGATGAGCAGAAGATGAGCAGAAGAAAAGCAGAAGATGAGCAGAAGAAAAGCAGAAGAAAAGCAGAAGATGAGCAGAAGAAGAGCAGAAGAAAAGCAGAAGAAAAACAGAAGATGAGCAGAAGAAAAGCAGAAGATGAGCAGAAGAAAAGCAGAAGAAAAGCAGAAGATGAGCAGAAGATGAGCAGAAGAAAAGCAGAAGAAAAGCAGAAGATGAGCAGAAGAAAAGCAGAAGAAAAGCAGAAGATGAGCAGAAGAAAAGCAGAAGATGAGCAGAAGATGAGCAGAAGAAAAGCAGAAGAAAAGCAGAAGATGAGCAGAAGAAAAGCAGAAGAAAAGCAGAAGATGAGCAGAAGAAAAGCAGAAGATGAGCAGAAGATGAGCAGAAGAAAAGCAGAAGAAGAGCAGAAGAAAAGCAGAAGAAAAGCAGAAGAAAAGCAGAAGATGAGCAGAAGAAAAGCAGAAGATGAGCAGAAGAAAAGCAGAAGATGAGCAGAAGATGAGCAGAAGAAAAGCAGAAGAAAAGCAGAAGAAAAGCAGAAGATGAGCAGAAGAAAAGCAGAAGAAAAGCAGAAGATGAGCAGAAGAAAAGCAGAAGATGAGCAGAAGAAAAGCAGAAGATGAGCAGAAGAAAAGCAGAAGATGAGCAGAAGAAAAGCAGAAGATGAGCAGAAGATGAGCAGAAGAAAAGCAGAAGATGAGCAGAAGATGAGCAGAAGATGAGCAGAAGAAAAGCAGAAGAAAAGCAGAAGATGAGCAGAAGAAAAGCAGAAGATGAGCAGAAGAAAAGCAGAAGATGAGCAGAAGAAAAGCAGAAGAAAAGCAGAAGATGAGCAGAAGAAAAGCAGAAGAAAAGCAGAAGATGAGCAGAAGAAAAGCAGAAGATGAGCAGAAGAAAAGCAGAAGATGAGCAGAAGAAAAGCAGAAGATGAGCAGAAGAAAAGCAGAAGATGAGCAGAAGAAAAGCAGAAGATGAGCAGAAGAAAAGCAGAAGAAAAGCAGAAGATGAGCAGAAGAAAAGCAGAAGATGAGCAGAAGAAAAGCAGAAGATGAGCAGAAGATGAGCTGAAGAAAAGCAGAAGATGAGCAGAAGATGAGCAGAAGAAAAGCAGAAGAAAAGCAGAAGATGAGCAGAAGATGAGCAGAAGAAAAGCAGAAGATGAGCAGAAGAAAAGCAGAAGAAAAGCAGAAGATGAGCAGAAGAAAAGCAGAAGATGAGCAGAAGAAAAGCAGAAGAAAAGCAGAAGATGAGCAGAAGAAAAGCAGAAGATGAGCAGAAGAAAAGCAGAAGATGAGCAGAAGAAAAGCAGAAGATGAGCAGAAGAAAAGCAGAAGATGAGCAGAAGAAAAGCAGAAGATGAGCAGAAGAAAAGCAGAAGAAAAGCAGAAGATGAGCAGAAGAAAAGCAGAAGATGAGCAGAAGATGAGCAGAAGAAAAGCAGAAGATGAGCAGAAGATGAGCAGAAGATGAGCAGAAGAAAAGCAGAAGAAAAGCAGAAGATGAGCAGAAGAAAAGCAGAAGATGAGCAGAAGATGAGCTGAAGAAAAGCAGAAGAAAAGCAGAAGAAAAGCAGAAGATGAGCAGAAGAAAAGCAGAAGATGAGCAGAAGAAAAGCAGAAGATGAGCAGAAGAAAAGCAGAAGATGAGCAGAAGAAAAGCAGAAGAAAAGCAGAAGATGAGCAGAAGAAGAGCAGAAGAAAAGCAGAAGAAAAACAGAAGATGAGCAGAAGAAAAGCAGAAGATGAGCAGAAGAAAAGCAGAAGAAAAGCAGAAGATGAGCAGAAGATGAGCAGAAGAAAAGCAGAAGAAAAGCAGAAGATGAGCAGAAGAAAAGCAGAAGAAAAGCAGAAGATGAGCAGAAGAAAAGCAGAAGATGAGCAGAAGATGAGCAGAAGAAAAGCAGAAGAAAAGCAGAAGATGAGCAGAAGAAAAGCAGAAGAAAAGCAGAAGATGAGCAGAAGAAAAGCAGAAGATGAGCAGAAGATGAGCAGAAGAAAAGCAGAAGAAGAGCAGAAGAAAAGCAGAAGAAAAGCAGAAGAAAAGCAGAAGATGAGCAGAAGAAAAGCAGAAGATGAGCAGAAGAAAAGCAGAAGATGAGCAGAAGATGAGCAGAAGAAAAGCAGAAGAAAAGCAGAAGAAAAGCAGAAGATGAGCAGAAGATGAGCAGAAGAAAAGCAGAAGATGAGCAGAAGAAAAGCAGAAGATGAGCAGAAGAAAAGCAGAAGATGAGCAGAAGAAAAGCAGAAGATGAGCAGAAGAAAAGCAGAAGATGAGCAGAAGATGAGCAGAAGAAAAGCAGAAGATGAGCAGAAGATGAGCAGAAGATGAGCAGAAGAAAAGCAGAAGAAAAGCAGAAGATGAGCAGAAGAAAAGCAGAAGATGAGCAGAAGAAAAGCAGAAGATGAGCAGAAGAAAAGCAGAAGAAAAGCAGAAGATGAGCAGAAGAAAAGCAGAAGAAAAGCAGAAGATGAGCAGAAGAAAAGCAGAAGATGAGCAGAAGAAAAGCAGAAGATGAGCAGAAGAAAAGCAGAAGATGAGCAGAAGAAAAGCAGAAGATGAGCAGAAGAAAAGCAGAAGATGAGCAGAAGAAAAGCAGAAGAAAAGCAGAAGATGAGCAGAAGAAAAGCAGAAGATGAGCAGAAGAAAAGCAGAAGATGAGCAGAAGATGAGCTGAAGAAAAGCAGAAGATGAGCAGAAGATGAGCAGAAGAAAAGCAGAAGAAAAGCAGAAGATGAGCAGAAGATGAGCAGAAGAAAAGCAGAAGAAAAGCAGAAGATGAGCAGAAGAAAAGCAGAAGAAAAGCAGAAGATGAGCAGAAGAAAAGCAGAAGATGAGCAGAAGAAAAGCAGAAGAAAAGCAGAAGATGAGCAGAAGAAAAGCAGAAGAAAAGCAGAAGATGAGCAGAAGAAAAGCAGAAGATGAGCAGAAGAAAAGCAGAAGATGAGCAGAAGAAAAGCAGAAGATGAGCAGAAGAAAAGCAGAAGATGAGCAGAAGAAAAGCAGAAGATGAGCAGAAGAAAAGCAGAAGAAAAGCAGAAGATGAGCAGAAGAAAAGCAGAAGATGAGCAGAAGATGAGCAGAAGAAAAGCAGAAGATGAGCAGAAGATGAGCAGAAGATGAGCAGAAGAAAAGCAGAAGAAAAGCAGAAGATGAGCAGAAGAAAAGCAGAAGATGAGCAGAAGATGAGCTGAAGAAAAGCAGAAGAAAAGCAGAAGAAAAGCAGAAGATGAGCAGAAGAAAAGCAGAAGATGAGCAGAAGAAAAGCAGAAGATGAGCAGAAGAAAAGCAGAAGATGAGCAGAAGATGAGCTGAAGAAAAGCAGAAGAAAAGCAGAAGAAAAGCAGAAGATGAGCAGAAGAAAAGCAGAAGATGAGCAGAAGAAAAGCAGAAGATGAGCAGAAGATGAGCAGAAGAAAAGCAGAAGAAAAGCAGAAGAAAAGCAGAAGATGAGCAGAAGAAAAGCAGAAGATGAGCAGAAGAAAAGCAGAAGATGAGCAGAAGAAAAGCAGAAGAAAAGCAGAAGATGAGCAGAAGAAAAGCAGAAGATGAGCAGCGTGTGGGAGCGGGAACAGAGCAGCAGCAGAAGCAGGTGATGAGGTGGAACAACCAAAGCGTTGCCATGGCGTCAGACGGAGATAAGAAGGAGGAGAACAGTACAGACTGCTGAGGCCAGCAGACGAGGCAGAAGAGCTCCAGCTGGAGAGCAGTACCTCCGTGATGGGGTGGGGGGCCGCAGAGCAGAACCACAGCTTGACCCTCTCTCACCGACACCTCCTTCCTCGGCTTCCTGCTGAAGTTCTGCAGAACTGTGGAGCAGAACAACAGAGGTGTGTGAAGAAGTGTCTTTTCTGACAGGATTCATGGAGAGATCTGGTGGCAAAGTGAGAAAAGTGGGAAAAAAGCCGAAACTTTGAGAGAAGAACGAAGCGGACAGGTTTAGCAGCTGCAACAGGGCAGAATCAGCTGCTGTCCGTGTCTCACACTGTGGTGGACAACCCTGGTGTCCAGAGGACTTCAGGGTCCACTCAGAGACTGTCCAGGTCCAAGGCCACGGCATACAGTGTGTGTTTGTGGTGCATTTTGACCAAACATGTCCACGTTCAGGGCTGCACGGTGGAACAGTGGTTAGCACTGTGGCCTCACAGCAAGAAGGTCGCTGGTTTGATCCTCAGCTGGCGTGAGGTTTGGTCAGTGGCCTTTCTGTGTGGAGTCTGCATGTTCTCCCCGTGTATGCGTGGGTTCTCTCCGGGTTCTCTGGCTTCCTCCCACCATCCAAAGACATGATGTTAGGTGGAGTGGTTGTTCTTCTCTATGTGTCCTGGTGGGACGGGCGAGCTGTCCGGGGTGTGCCCCGCCTTTAGCCCTCAGACAGCTGGGAAAGGCTCCAGCTTTCCCCGCGACCCTGAATCGGACTCAGCGGTTCGGATGATGGATGAACGTCCACTTTGGTCTTGTGGTTTGTTCAGATGCAACTCTGCATCGTCTCGATTGTTTGACGGTGAAGAATCTGTTGAACTTACCTCACCTCAGACTGACAGTCACTGCTGATGTCTTTCCTCCTAGGCATCAACACAGCTAAGTCCTGCGGAGCATCAAACCGCTGCTGATCGCGAGCCTCTTCATCTCCAGCGCTACAATGAGACTGTTGACTTTTTAATGGCTTCTTCTGCGTTTTCACAACATTCATCTGACCCCGTCTGTCTGGATCAAACTATGACCCGATGTTTTCCTGACATGCTGTCCAGCAGAGGTTTTTTACTCATTCTGATATCTGATAATGTTCAGATTGTCAGGACAAAACAAACTACCAGGGTGTAGTTTTTCCTCCTGCGTCGTTGGACAGAATGTCTCCTCGGGACGCGCTTTGACATTGCTTCACAGATAAACCTGAAATTCTCTTGTCGATATTCCTGCACCTGCAAGAGATCAGAGATCTCAGAACAAAGATTCAGCTATCAAGCTTCAGGGATTACTTTCACCTTTAATTAAGTGCTGCTGTGCTGCATGAGAGAATAAATAGCAGGGAGACATATTAATCCTAAAGGCTCAGAAATACCAGCAGGTCCCAGGAGGGATCAAGCAAATATCAGCACTGGTCAAGTCAGAGCTCAGCCGATTAAAAATGCTCCACATCTTCTTTCTGTCCTTCGTATCTGCCACCCTGTTGCACACCGGGGTGTTTATGTGTCCTCGGTCAGGGAAACACATCTAGAAGGAAGTCTGAACACGATCAGAAATCCTGCTGAAGATGTTTTTCCTCTGAAAGGAAAAGTCGGTGGAAACGTCATTTACTTCCAGATCTAATGGGAACATTCTGGATTATCACTTATTCAGCATCTCCGTGTTCACTGAGAGAATAAATCATTTCCTACATCCGGTCTCCAGAGGAGCCGCGGCTGCTTTTGGCTTTGTGAGGATAGAAATCATCGTTTGAACCTGACGGTGAAGCCAGATAAAACACAGGATCACCAGAGTTCTTCCTCCAAAGGACAACGAAGAGCGGAGCCAAATTTCCTGCCAGTCCAGATAGCGCTTTATTAGATCTCCGTCTGGAGGGAAGCCGAGTCAAGGTGGAGCTTCCAGCCTTCTGCTTGACTGGCAGGAAACTTATATTCAACAACCTACTGGCATTTCAAGGCTCATCATCCTGTGACATTTCTCTTTTATTCGTTTAGTTTGCTGTTTTTCATCGGGTTGAACAGCATTTACCGGCGAACATGAGGACCAGTTTCCAGGCTGAACATCACACGGCGAGACTTCAGAACGCCGCGGACTCATCACCTCTGGCTCTGTTCAGCTCTTTTCATCCAACTTTTCATTCTACTCATTTATTTGCTTCTATTATTTCTGCATTTATTTTATATCATTTTTACACTTTTTATTTATGTTAGTAATTATTTATACATAAATTTAATTATTTTACATTTTTTTGTCTTATATAGGAAATTTATTTGTTTTCCATGAACATAACTACAGTCTGTTGTGTGATTGTTTTAGACTTGTTTTCCAAGCTGATGAAGGAAAAAGGCAAAATGAAAAAAAAATACTGAATTATAATAATAAATTCTGTCAATAAATTTTCAAATTTACTGCTTTTTTTTTTTAAAGTACAACAAAATTAGTCAAAATGCATTATTATTCCTTGATTGAGATGTCAGATCATGCAGTTTGATTGCTTGAATGTTGAACTTGATTGATTTTTGGCGTCGTTGAGGATCCCGCTCTAATCTACCTGGAAAAAAAAGGAAATTTAAACTGTTGTTGAAAACCGTAAAACATCTGGAGCTTACTGGAAAGGAAAAAAGAAACTTATGATGCTGAAAAGTCTCTGAGGCTAAATGAAAAACAGGTGGTTAATAAATGACTTCACACACTTATTTGACACCTCATCAGGTTCACCTGTTCAGGTGTCGTTAACACAAATATCTAATCAGTCACATGGCAGCGACTCCACACATGGAGGCATGCAGATGGAGAGGGTCTTGGCTGCGGACTGGAGGATGAGGCGGGGCTGTTGCACAGAGCTGGACGTCCAACCCCGCCACCTCAACATTTTCTCCACACATGGTGGCATGCAGATGGAGAGGGTCTTGGCTGCGGACTGGAGGATGAGGCGGGGCTGTTGCACAGAGCTGGACGTCCAACCCCGCCACCTCAACATTTTCTCTACACATGGTGGCATGCAGATGTGCTGAAGTGCAGACGGAGCATCAGAGTGATGAAGAAAGGAGATTTAAGGGACTTTAAACGCTGCATGCTGCTGGTCTGAGTATTTACTGGGATTTTCACACACAACCATCTCCAGGGTTTCCAGAGAAGGTCTGAAGAAGAGAAAACATCCAGCAGCAGCAGTTGTCTGGACCAGAATGTCTGGTTGGTGTCAGAGGTCAGAGGAGACTGGACAGACTGGTTGGAGATGAAAAGCTCCACATCCACACGGTAGGATGAGAATCTGCAGGAAACATCATGACAACATGGATACATCCTGCCGTCAGGATCAACGCTTCATGTGCAAAGGAGACGTTATAAAAGCAGCGATGCATCACGCTCTTGGATCATTTCTCTTCCAAAAAGTTGATTGATTTACATATTGGTTGGCATTTTGACATTTAACCTCCTAGTTTACAAAGCAGGAAGCATCCTGCCGGAAATCGTCTCTGATGGCGGACCTCCAGGCTCATCCTGATAAATTCAGGTTCTACTTTATCAGTCAATGAAACTTCACTGATGGGTTTCAGCGCAACAAACTCTCAACATTTAAACTTTTTTTTATTTTACTGGGAACAGCTATTTTATGCCGCAAAGGCAACACAGATCTTTCAAAACTGTTCACATCTCTCTGTGGGCCGTTTCCACTGCACACAGTGTGCCTCTCAGTGGCCGCAACAGAAACTCACTTTTTTTAAACTATAACGTGAAGCGGAAGGGAATAAATAAATCACCATTCATCTAATAAATAAATAAATGATCACATTCTTCATTCATAAACTGTTAACATGTCCTTTGAGTTCTGCTTGAACAGAATCAGTCCGTGTTCATCATGATACTGTCCCACCAGAGCAGCATATAACTTGTACATTCATGAATTCTCTGTGAACGTACGTAAACCGCTGGCATAGTGCAGTAACGTAAAAAGGCAGCGTAGTAATCAGCCTTTTTACGTAGATGATTTTATGTGGGGAATGGACTGAACATGCACGAACACACGTCGTTGTGATGACATGACTGCCTTAAATGAAGGGTGTGACTTTAACGGTACACACAGTCTAAGCGTGGGTTGTGCAGCTTCTCTGTCTGGCCAGCAGGAGGTGCTGTTGAGACATTTTACTGAGCTATGAAAGAATAGCTTTTATGAAAATGCATAGAAAGCATATATTTATTAAAATTAAATGATTCCATTATCTTCTTCCTGCCTTGGCTGATCGCCTTGCTTGACATCTCTGTTAATATTCGTGTTAAAGGTTAATTCCAAAATTGTGTAAACTGAGGATTCTACATTTGAAAAGTATATAATTCTGTATTTCTAATTAAAGTAATCCTAAATTTGAAGGAATCCACTAAAGTCTTTTTGTTGTAAATTATGTTTGGCTGTAGGAGCTGGAAGCTTTGCATTGTGTCTTTTTAGGTAAAACACATGGAGGTTGTATTTCCTCTGCTGGAGAAAAATTCTGTCATCGGTCCACCATCGAAATAATCTTAGCAAACTGTGGATTACATGTATTCCTCCTCTTCCTGCAGGTCTTTCTGGATAAAAGCTGACTGCATGTTGGTCTCTTGTTCCTGTCCTCTCCACCTAACTGGTCCGGGCAAACGAGCTGGGTTCTCCTGGAGGTTTTTCCTTTCCACTGTCGCCTCGTGCTGCTCAGGATGGGGGATCGGATGCAAGTCAAGACTGGATGCAATCTGTTGGTTTCAGGCTGGGGAGTGAGAGCCGCCCTTCTCTTTTTCTAGCTGCAAAACTGTGAATCATATCTGTGCTTTCCTTCCGACGATATGACAAATCCATTAATGCTTTTCTCTAAATTGGCTTTCACTTATCTCTGCTGGTAAATTTAAAGAAATATATAATATGTATAATAGCTGGGGAGAAAATTCATTATAGCTACACGAATCCTTGACCTCAAACTTTAAAATGGAATTAAGTTTTATCTCATCTAATTTAATGATGGGCCGCAATTTGCTTGTCATTCATTCAAAAGGTCTAATTTACTCCTTAATATCATACTGAATCTGTTTCCCATTTATTTGTACTTGTCAATATTTATGCTACTTGACTTTTTAAAATATTGAGTTTATAACCTAAGAATTTCCCAAAACCCTCGAGTAATTTCATTAACCTAATAAACGAGTTTTCAGGTTCCTCCAGAAAGGCTAAAACATCATCTGCAATCATTGCTTCTCTGTATGTATCCTGCCATGTTAATACCCTTCACAGCTTCATTTGCGTCTTATTAATTGACCAAGAGGTTCAACAAATAAAGCAAAAAAAAAAGAGGGGAGATGGGACGACCCTGTCTCCAGGGGAAAAAAATTAGAAAGGTCATTATTATTATTATCATTCAATCGGTGTGTTTATCAGAAAAGGACTGTATTATTTTAATAAATCAATCCTGAAGATGAAGATTCTCATCATGATGAGGTGGAACGGGAGATTCTCATGGTGATGAGGTGGAACGGGAGATTCTCATGGTGATGAGGTGGAACGGGAGATTCTCATGGTGATGAGGTGGAACGGGAGATTCTCATCATGATGAGGTGGAACGGGAGATTCTCATGGTGATGAGGTGGAACGGGAGATTCTCATGGTGATGAGGTGGAACGGGAGATTCTCATGGTGATGAGGTGGAACGGGAGATTCTCATGGTGATGAGGAGGAACGGGAGATTCTCATGGTGATGTGGTGGAACGGGAGATTCTCATGGTGATGAGGTGGAACGGGAGATTCTCATGGTGATGAGGTGGAACGGGAGATTCTCATGGTGATGAGGAGGAACGGGAGATTCTCATGGTGATGTGGTGGAACGGGAGATTCTCATGGTGATGTGGTGGAACGGGAGATTCTCATGGTGATGAGGAGGAACGGGAGATTCTCATGGTGATGAGGAGGAACGGGAGATTCTCATGGTGATGAGGTGGAACGGGAGATTCTCATGGTGATGAGGTGGAACGGGAGATTCTCATGGTGATGAGGAGGAACGGGAGATTCTCATGGTGATGAGGTGGAACGGGAGATTCTCATGGTGATGAGGTGGAACGGGAGATTATCATGGTGATGAGGTAGAACGGGAGATTCTCATCATGATGAGGTGGAACGGGAGATTCTCATCATGATGAGGTGGAACGGGAGATTCTCATGGTGATGAGGTGGAACGGGAGATTCTCATGGTGATGAGGTGGAACGGGAGATTCTCATGGTGATGAGGTGGAACGGGAGATTCTCATGGTGATGAGGAGGAACGGGAGATTCTCATCATGATGAGGTGGAACGGGAGATTCTCATGGTGATGAGGTGGAACGGGAGATTCTCATGGTGATGAGGAGGAACGGGAGATTCTCATGGTGATGAGGAGGAACGGGAGATTCTCATGGTGATGAGGTGGAACGGGAGATTCTCATGGTGATGAGGTAGAACGGGAGATTCTCATGATGAGGTGGAACGGGAGATTCTCATGGTGATGAGGTGGAACGGGAGATTGTCATGGTGATGACGTGGAACGGGAAATTCTCATGGTGATGAGGTCGAACGGGAGATTCTCATGGTGATGAGGAGGAACGGGAGATTCTCATCATGATGAGGTGGAACGGGAGATTCTCATGGTGATGAGGTGGAACGGGAGATTCTCATCATGATGAGGTGGAACGGGAGATTCTCATGGTGATGAGGAGGAACGGGAGATTCTCATGGTGATGAGGAGGAACGGGAGATTCTCATGGTGATGAGGAGGAACGGGAGATTCTCATGGTGATGAGGAGGAACGGGAGATTCTCATGGTGATGAGGAGGAACGGGAGATTCTCATGGTGATGAGGAGGAACGGGAGATTCTCATGGTGATGAGGTGGAACGGGAGATTCTCATCATGATGAGGAGGAACGGGAGATTCTCATGGTGATGAGGTGGAACGGGAGATTCTCATCATGATGAGGTGGAACGGGAGATTCTCATGGTGATGAGGTGGAACGGGAGATTCTCATCGTGATGAGGTGGAACGGGAGATTCTCATCATGATGAGGTGGAACGGGAGATTCTCATCGTGATGAGGTGGAACGGGAGATTCTCATGGTGATGAGGTGGAACGGGAGATTCTCATGGTGATGAGGTGGAACGGGAGATTCTCATGGTGATGAGGTGGAACGGGAGATTCTCATGGTGATGAGGAGGAACGGGAGATTCTCATCATGATGAGGTGGAACGGGAGATTCTCATGGTGATGAGGTGGAACGGGAGATTCTCATGGTGATGAGGTGGAACGGGAGATTCTCATGGTGATGAGGAGGAACGGGAGATTCTCATGGTGATGAGGAGGAACGGGAGATTCTCATGGTGATGAGGTGGAACGGGAGATTCTCATCATGATGAGGTGGAACGGGAGATTCTCATGGTGATGAGGTGGAACGGGAGATTCTCATGGTGATGAGGAGGAACGGGAGATTCTCATGGTGATGAGGTGGAACGGGAGATTCTCATGGTGATGAGGTGGAACGGGAGATTCTCATGGTGATGAGGTGGAACGGGAGATTCTCATGGTGATGAGGAGGAACGGGAGATTCTCATGGTGATGAGGTGGAACGGGAGATTCTCATGGTGATGAGGTGGAACGGGAGATTCTCATGGTGATGAGGTGGAACGGGAGATTCTCATGGTGATGAGGTGGAACGGGAGATTCTCATGGTGATGAGGTGGAACGGGAGATTCTCATGGTGATGAGGAGGAACGGGAGATTCTCATGGTGATGAGGTGGAACGGGAGATTCTCATGGTGATGAGGTGGAACGGGAGATTCTCATGGTGATGAGGTGGAACGGGAGATTCTCATGGTGATGAGGAGGAACGGGAGATTCTCATGGTGATGAGGTGGAACGGGAGATTCTCATGGTGATGAGGTGGAACGGGAGATTCTCATGGTGATGAGGTGGAACGGGAGATTCTCATGGTGATGAGGTGGAACGGGAGATTCTCATCGTGATGAGGTGGAACGGGAGATTCTCATGGTGATGAGGTGGAACGGGAGATTCTCATGGTGATGAGGTGGAACGGGAGATTCTCATGGTGATGAGGTGGAACGGGAGATTCTCATGGTGATGAGGTGGAACGGGAGATTCTCATGGTGATGAGGTAGAATGGGAGATTCTCATCGTGATGAGGTGGAACGGGAGATTCTCATGGTGATGAGGTGGAACGGGAGATTCTCATTGTGATGAGGTGGAACGGGAGATTCTCATGGTGATGAGGTGGAACGGGAGATTCTCATGGTGATGAGGTGGAATGGGAGATTCTCATGGTGATGAGGTGGAACGGGAGATTCTCATCATGATGAGGTGGAACGGGAGATTCTCGTCATGATGTGAAACTAATGGATCTGCAGCAACTGTTTGATGCTTCATGTCAATATGAAGTATAATCTCTGAGGAACGTTTTCAACATCTTGCTAAATTTATGCCAAGAAGGGAGCTCTGAAGGAAAAAGGTGCCAGCCCAGTTCCACCAAGGTCCATCCATCCATCCATTCTGCATCTTTTCCAGGGTCAGGGGGGCAGCAACCTCAGCAGGGAAGCCCAGACTTCCCTCTCCCCAGCCACAACTCTGCGGGGGGATCCCGAGGCGTTCCCAGGCCAGCCGAGAGATATAATCCCTCCAGCGTGTCCTGGGTCTTCCCCGGGGTCTCCTCCCAGAGGGACGTGCCTGAAACACCTCACCAGGGAGGTCCAGGAGGCATCCTGACCAGATGCCTGAGCCACCTCAACTGGTTCCTCTCGATGCGGAGGAGCAGCGGCTCTACTCTGATGACCGAGCTCCTCCTAGCTCTAAGGCACAGGTGTCAAACTCCAGTCCTCGAGGGCCGGTATCCTGCTGGTTTTTGTTGTCTCCATGCTCCAACACACCTGACCAAAACTTAAAAACAGGTTGCCAAGAAGCTGCTGGATGCGTTTGATTTGAATCAGCTGTGTTGGTGGAGGCAAACAACAAAAACCTGCAGGATACCGGCCCTTGAGGCCTGGAGTTTGACACCCTACCTCTAAGGGAGAGCCCGGCCACCCTGCAGAGGAACTCATTACAGCCATCTGAATCCACAATGTCGTTCTTTCGGTCACGACCCGCAGCTCATGATCATGGGTGAGGGTAGGACCGTAGATCGACTGGTAAATCGAGAGTTTCACCTTCTCGCTCAGCTGCAGAGCTGGTCCACTGTTCCGGGACCAAGGTGAATATAATAAAGTGCTGATGAGTATTTTCTCATAGAGTGGAGATCCTCAGTACTTTCTGGTCTTCCATGGATGAACCAACAAATGGCAGAATTAACCTCTAACTGTGGTTCTGTAATCAGTGTGTTGTGTTTCATCAAGTCAAAGACAATCCCAAAACAAAATGAGACAAAAAGGATTCCTGCATGTTTCTAACGGTAACACTGAAAACTGAGTTGAAAATCTACTCACATGCAAACTGGACTTTTGCCTTCCTGCTGACGACGGTCCCAAAAGTGTTGGTGGCGATGCACTGATACACGCCTCCATGATTGATGAAGTGAGGGTTATTGATCAATAGGCTCCCCTCCACAAGGCTGTAGTTTAGATCAGAGTCTGTGTTTATATCCTGCCCATCCACTTTCCACCTGTAGTCACAGTAAATACGACTTTTATTCTGTCAGCTTCAAGTTCGCAGACGTGTTCATGAAACTCGATGTGATAGGAATTTTTTTTTTTTAGCTGAATACTTTAGAAAAAAGCCTAAAACATGCATGGCTGTTTTACTGAGATTTTAATGAGGTTTGTTGTCATTGGCACTGCACATTACCTTGCAGATAATTAAAGTGCAGTTGGAGGACTTACCTATATTGTGGGGGTGGATTTCCCTTTGCTTTGCAATTAATAAACACCAACTTATCACCAGTGCTCATTGGGAAAATGCTGTCGCTGGGCTCCTGTGTGAAGACGGGACCGTGGCGGGCATTTTCTGTCAAAAAGAAAAGAAAAGAAAAAGGAAAAAAGGATTAATTGTAAAATGACACGAAGCGCGTGACACTGAATTAATGCAAAAAGAAATTCCACAGCGCTCAGGGAAACTGGCTGTAAACTCTGCGCTTATTATAATCAGCTGCCAACATGGCTGTTTGAGCAGACCCTGCATTTATTAAACCCTCTTGTGCTCGTGTCACCAGGCAGATGTCACATTGATGAGAGAGCAATTAACAAGAGATAACCCTGTTTCATATCGGCCAACTGGCACTTTGTGTGCAGCCGACTGCTCAGCCGTGAAATAGTCTGTTATTTACCTCTCCCTTATCAAGAGCATTTTTATTCTAACAGAAGTTATTATGTGAGGGTAAATGCTTCCTGAATCGTTTTGATTTACAGTCATTATTTTCTCAATAACAACAATAATAATAAAAGATTAATTTAAAAAAGGTCTTAGACAACTTTCCTTTTTATGCTGCTTTGGATCTAACTTCTAATTAGGACTGAGTAAGACACATTACAGAAACAATCCACAAATGATCAAATATTTATGATTATAGATGTAAAAGTGTTTATAGTTTATCATAAACGTAACTTATAATATACTATGTGTGAAGACTACAGTAAAGTCTTTTAGAACAACGTTGTCTTCGGCAGAGAGATGGCACGACTACTTCCATCTTATTTTTACAGTTTAGAAGCTTATTTTCTTCTTTTCCGGAATAAACAAACATGTGGGATGGTGGACTGATGGAACAGATAAACCAGTCAGAGTGCATACACCAGAGTCCAGACACTGCATTTCAGAAGCGATGACATCATTCCCCAATCTTCACCTGAACCCACCTGCATGAGTCGGTTTCCCTGCTACAACACGCTTGGTTCAGATGAAAAGGTTCTCCAACATCTTGTCATCTTCTGCACCTGCCTGGTAATGAGCCGTTGGTTAGGGTCAGGTGTGTTGCAGCAGGGAAACACTGAAACCTGCAGGATGGCGACCTCTGATGTCAATCAGTCAGTCGGTGTTTCAGGCTCCATCATTTCCCTTTCAGCAACACTTTTGTCATGAAGATGACAAAAGTTTGACTTTGAACGAGTCAGACGGAGGTCGTCTCTTCATGATAGACTCATCTCTTTCATACGGTTTCATTTGCTGAGAGGTGATTGGTCAGAAGGTGGAGCTTGAACCTATGCTAGTGCTTTATCTCAGGACATAACCTGCCCTGGAATAACTTAGGTTTCTAGTACCCGTTGCCATGGTGACACAACCTTATATTTGCATGTGCAACCAGCTGAGTGTAGTTATGGACAAACTGTACTTGGTGTGGTCTTTGCTTGGCTGCAGCTGGACAGATGGACATGTAACATCCTGCTTTGCTTTAGTTTGGGTCTCTTCTGTCATGTTGCAGAGTTCCTTTTTCACTTTCTTCCACTTATTGATGGTTTTGTTTGGTTTCTTCTTGTTTTTTTATTGAACTTTCTCAAACCAGCATGAAATACAGCGCAGATGAATTCTGGCATTCCATTATTTTTATGTTTTTATTCATTCATCAAGTATGCAGCGAAGGTGGAGCCTATCCAAGCGATAATCAGGGAAGGAGCAGGTACATCCTGGAAGGCTCGTCAGTCCATCACAGGCGTTCCACTTTCTGTTTTTGTTTTTTTCTTTTATCTTTACTGAAGCAGAAATTATTAAAGCATTTGTCCACCAAAGACCTGACAGTTTGCCATGGAAACCACCATCTTTGGTGCTGGAGGATTGAGGTTTCGAATCACCACCTTTGCTCATTATGAATGTGTTTCTATATTTGGTTCAGGAAGTGCCATGGTGCTGGTGCACGGCCAACTGGGCGCCGTGACTTCCACTGTACACTGAAAAGCAGCAGCAGCGGTAGATGATGCCACTCAAACGGGAGGATAAAGCAGCTGCTGGACTACCTGCCCTGTTTCTAACATAACGCTAAAATAAACTGTACTGTTGGACTGAATGAACTTACCTGTCCAGCAGAAAGCTGCAACCTCCACCTGGAGTCCATCATGAACTGTCTCCACCTGGTAAACGCTACACCCATGTAGACTCTCCTTTTCGCAGGGGAAAGAACGTGGACGGTCTTCCATTTCAGAGGAAAACGACAAGTTGAATGATCGACGTCGTCTTTGCAACGGTTTTCTTACGGGACAGTCTCTTCTGTGTCGTATAGAAGGAGCGTTCTGACCACCGTGGGAGTTTGCACTTTATGCCAAGTACATTGTGTGATGTTTCCTTTATTTTTTTGGATCTTTTGTTTGATTATTAGTATGTTGTTTTAATATCTTTCTATCTTTTACTCCTGGGCCTAACAGAGATGGAAACTAGCTAGTAAGCTGTAATCTGGTGCATCTTCACTCAGCCTGGTCTGATTTGAATGTTTCACTGTTGATGGTGCCTGACAAATAATAATAAGATAAAGCAGAATAATAATAAAAGCAGTCAAACACTTGAGCGGTGCCCCGGTTGCATCCATGCAAAAGATACTTTAGATGCATCCAAAACTTCATCCAGCTGTGCCAAAACATGATAAGAATCACGAGATGTTAGAATCAGGTTTATAGATCTCCTCAGCAAATGATATCAGAATGCGTTCTTTCCCATCTTTTAAGTGTTTCCAGGAGCACAGCTCCCATCTCCAGGACCCTTGAGAGGCTGGGCAATGTGGCCAAGCTGTGAAAACAACCAACATGAAACTTTCCAGAGACGGGAGTGACAGTCCAACTTTCAGCACAGCGGTGAGATGAACAGAGCCAAGAGTGCTCAACAACAGCTTGAGGGAAACTGACTATCCTTCAGCTATACTAAAGCCAGTTTAAAACACAAAAGAACATCTGTTAAGGGACCTAAGGAAGGCAGTTCACAGGTGCTGTTACAAAAGTGTAAATGAGGCCTGCCAGCAAGCGTGGGGTAAACTGCAAATGTAGGTAAGAAAAGCCGTTAGAGACTTGCCTGGGAGAGGTGGAAGCTGCAGGAACTCCTAAAAGTACAGCAGTAGTATGCATACTTTTCTTGTCTTACTCAGTCACTTTATTTCACACCTGAAATGAACAAAAAAGTTGCCAAAACCTTGTGTGGAAATTGTGCATGAATGACATGAGATCACAGACAGAAAGAGCTCCATGCTGAGTCAAAGATAATTAGAAAGATGGACAAGCGACGCAAATGGGGCTTTTTTTTCATCCTTATTTCAAAGCAAGTGGGATAACTTTGTTAACAGTGCTCTCCTCTGGTCACAATCTAATTAGTGCAGACCCGGTGAAGCTGTTGTCTACGTGCAGGGTGCTCGCTCAGGCTTCTTGTTTGGTTGGTTCCAACCAAACTATCAATACACAGGAGTAATTAACTGACAGCGCACTAATTACTCCTGTAAAATCTGAATTTTCTTTTCTAGATGCACACTCACACACCGGCACCCACCCTGCCTCTCCCCTGACATCAGGCGCCACACGCTGAGCTGCACACCGCCACCACTCCCAAAGAATGACTCCTGTTTCCTGCAGAGGACGAGGCCTTTCTGTTTCCCTCCTTTCTTTTCTTATTACACACATCTCTAACCTTGACTAGGACAAAAATGCTCCCTCCCACATCATCATCATCATCATCATCATCATCCTAATGAGAGTGGGAGTCTTTGCCTGAGGTAAGGGCCTTGTTTCTGCTGCCACTGGGGGAGGTGCTTCGTATTTTACCCTGCCTGCAGTGTCCTCTAAATTAAACAAATTAATGAACCTTTAATAGCTGGGCTGTTTCACCTGGGAAATGATGGGAGCTTTGCATGTCTGCCTGAGAACTGGCTCACCCTCAAATCACACCAACTGCACTGACCACTCGTACACACACATCCAGTCAGATTTGCATGCAAACGTGCACTCTGTAGCAGGTATGCAGAACACATGCACTGCAAGTCATGAACCTCAATCTCCAAACCCCTCCACTCTCTTCTCGCCGTCTGCACAGTTCATGATACACCCCAGTGAAAATGCTGACTTGAGATGAGATGCTAAATCAATGGAAATGGAAGAATAAATAACAATAAAAGAGACTCCAGTCCATATGCTGTGTAAATTTCACTGTATTTGTGTGATGGCTTGTAAACGGATGGCTTGAGCTGAGCATAAACTATACACTCAAATATGGCTGTCGACAGTAAATCTCTCAGCTGCACAACTTATGCAACCAAAACGTAAAGAGACGGCTCTGAGCGAGATTTTAATGCCAGAGCTTTAACTCATGCAGCTCTGAGAAAACCAGACTGCTGTTATGCTGCTCGTCACTCAGAGGAAAGGAGCGTCAGCATGTGGTCGTCGACGGACTACAAAATAAATGAGTGTGAAGAAAAGAAGGAGTGTGTTTAACAGCTCATGTCCACAATTCATGTAAGTGTCAGCAGACGGACAGATGGACACAAAGCAAGGCGATTGCATAATAAAACAGGGAGGAAAATAAAACAGAGCGAGTGCTCTGCTTTATGTCGGCCTCCAACATTTTGTCAAATTGTACGTTGGAAAGAAAAAAACCTGAAAATCCCTGAAAACCTGAAAAAAAAAAAAGCTTTTTCATTCCCTGAAAAACTGAATTTTTATTCATTTTTCCAATTTAATTCAATTCAGCTTTAACTGTAAAGCATCGATTCACTACAAAGTCTTCAAGGTTTGAATTTACAGTCGAATCCAATCACAATCCTCTTCACGCACTGTAAAATTCAGCTAGTTAAATGCAAACAAAGTTTTCTTTAACTTGAGATGCTGAGTGGTGAAACTGAATGGTTTGAGTGTGTTGAGCCTAAACGGACCTGAGGAAACAGGAAAAGTACAGGAGGCTGAGGAAAACCTGATATCAGATGAATCAGAAGAGATTCTTATTTGCTTCAAGTCACCACCGTAAAGTAAATGATGAACTCAAACTTTTTCCCTCTTTGCAGCAGAGATTAGGTGTGGACGTGTTTTTTTTAAGAACGACTTTTTAATTGTGTCTAAACACAGTGATGACCAATGACTTCAGATCAGTGGAAAATGGACGTTGAATTATTTATGAACCAAACAAATCAAATAAAAAATAGCATTATTTTCAAAACATACTCGGTAATTTAAATTCACTAAGCTCCCAAAGTAAAAGTGCAAAATTGCACACGATGAATTAGGTAAGGTTAGTCCTAATTTGTGCACCCCCCTCTCCCCAGTGTTTTTGGATAAAAATGGTTTTTATAACCTTTTTGTTTTACATTACGACTCTTTTTCATGGAGTGGAAACGACTCCGCCAACGAAGGAAAACTTTTTTGGAAATTAAAATTACAACCCAGAAAAAAATCCAGGCTTCAATAAAGAGTCAGACTTTAATCCTCTTTTGAAAACACTAATCATACCTGTTTGGTTTTATGTTGGCTTCTTTTCTTTTGCATTGTCCTGGTATTTTTTAATTATTCATCATCCTAACCGCTGAGTCCGATGAGGGTGGCGGGGAAGCTGGAGCCTATCCCAGCAGTGTTTGGGTGAAAGGCGGGGTACACCCTGGACCGCTCGCCACTCCATCGCTAGCCTGGAATTAGGGTTTGGGCTTCTAGTTTATGCTGGTGTTTTTGTTGCCTGCTAATTTGGGACAAATGCTAGATTTTCAATTATATCTGAATTTATGAAAAAATTGTTTAAATTCCCTTTGGGAGAAGATCATTTTTAGTCTAATTTGAAATAATAAAGTCAACATGACAGTTTAAAAAGGATGTGCGTCTGAGGAAACGAATAGACTGGACTGTTATTTCTTCTGGTCTCACCCCCCTCCCATTCAGAGCACTGCAGGCCAGCGGACGACGGAGTAAAGGAAACCTCCATCCAGACTCAGGAAGCGCTGCCGTCTGCCTCTACTGGTTGGGGTGGAAAAGATGGGAATCAACAAGTACTTCAGCATTCAAGCAGCTATCGGTTAACTCTGAAGGTCCACAGCTCTTCCAGCCGTCAGCTCTCCGGGCTGTTATGATATGATATTACAACTTCTTCCTCCTAAATCATATAAGTCACACTCATTCATTTACATATCAGACCCTGTGCTTGAGAAACGCTCTGCTAAGCTCTCCCAAGCTAAACGGGAATCAGATTTGGAGGATTTTGCACATTTTCTTGTCCATCTTGGGAGTGGAATGTCCAGATCCAAAAGCAATAAAGTTCTAATCCCTTCGAGGTTGCCATCGCTTCCCTTGTAATGAAATGATAAGCTAACATGCACCAGAAGAAGCCAAACCTCCCTGGGAAAGATGTATGCATATCAGGTGTGTCATGAAAGGCGACTTGTCTTGGTGTCTCACCAGCAAGGCACTCTGTGAGTGACAGAAGGATTAACAGTTCCCATGGCAACAACATCTTCACTTTCCAAGGTCAGAGATTCTCCTTCTTCCCATCCAGTTGCCAGAGTGGAGAATTCTTCCTGGTCAAATGTTCCTTTGTTTGCACTAGGGGGAAAAAAAAAGAGGGTGTGTGAGCACTGTGGACATAAGAAGATCCAGCCTCCACCAAGCCTCCTGGAAAATATAGTTTTTTAAAAAGGCTTGAGCTTGTGGAAAATCAGAGCGACATTAATAATTCATTCAAGCGAGTGAGCAGAGCCTAAATCCCATGCTGGAGGGCGAGCCAGCAGCTGATACCAAGAGAGCTGATATTTAGTGTATACATATTGCAGCTACACTATCTCCACGGAGCAAGTGAGGAGAAAATAAGGAGGAACAGCAACAGATGAGCAGAGCTTCCTGCCAAAGGGAGCATTAGGCTTTCTACAAACTGTTGGCTGAACATATATGTGTTGGACCAATAGAAGGTGAGCTAGGAACACCGTACTTCAAAAGAAATACTGCTGAATGAAGACAATCTTTATAAGCTGAGGGTAAAAAAATTTAACACCCAAAATACCAAATAAATAATCTTATTTAGACCATTATGGTATCAGAATCAAAAGGATATTTATCTAAAAGTATCAAATAATATCTGAGGACAGTCCAAAAATAGTTTTAGTTTTGTTTGTTTTCCAACATGCTTGGACATAACTGGGACATATTCTTAAAACTGCCGGCGGATGTAGTACGTCTGAGTACTACAAGCCAAAGTCCAGTAATTTGGCTTTCAGACACAATGGAACACTGATATATATATATATATATACATACATATATATATATATATATATATATATATATATATATATATATATATATATATATATGTATATATATATATATATATATATATACATATATATAGTAGTATATATATGTAATAATGTATATATAATACTACAAGCCAAAGTCCAGTAATTTGGCTTTCAGACACAATGGAACACTGATATATATATATATATATACATACATATATATATATATATATATATATATATATATATATATATATATATATATATATATATATATATATATATATATACATACATATGTATATATATACATATATATATATATACATACATACATACATATATATATATATATATATATATATATATATATATATATATATATATATATATATATATATATATATATATATATATATATACATACATATGTATATATATACATATATATATATCTATCTATCAGTGTTCCATTGTGTCTGAAAGCCAAATTACTGGACTTTGGCTTGTAGTATTATATATACATTATTACATATATATACTACTATATATATGTATATATATATATATATATATATATATATATATATATATATACATATATATATATATATATGTATATATATATATATATATATATATATATATATATATATATATATATATATATATATATATATATATATATATATTGGGTCTTAATCAGAAGATACTTGACTGGACTGAGAGGTTAGTCACAATAACCAGGAGCAACATCTGAGACAGGGGGATGTAAAGCGGGTAAAAAAATGTATCTACATCTGTGACGCTGCAGTCTGCGCCCATGGAGGCGAGAGCAGCCTCCTTCCTCCTTCACCTGTCCATGCAGAGCAGGGATTGTCTTCGCTGCCTAATTCTGGCTAATCTTTTCTGTGTTGTTTCAGATATGTGGACTTCTGTTCATTGCTAAATTCAAACAGTTAATGATCCCGAGGAGTGAAAGTGGCGAGCAAGCTGAGACAGCGGTACCTGCCGAGATGAGATGCAGTGCTGACTCTACGACGGGGTGTGGTCATTGATGGAAATTGCAGCACTCAGGCACTGAGGGTTTTAAAGTGCATTATTTGCTTCTCTGCGCTTTGTGTCATGCCTGCTGATGTGACTGCTGACTATGTCGATAAGGAGCCAAATCAGCCGACTAGACTGTAACACGCATGTTATTTTTCAGAAGGATGGAAGACCCGTTCAGTTCTCTAAAAGTCCACAAAGAAGCTCTAAAGCATCCTTTATGCAGACTATTCTGTAAAAAAAAAAAAAAAAAAAAAAAAAAAAAAGAATTATTAACCCTTTATGGGGCAAGTGACTACATTTGATCACTTTGTTTTCTGTAATATTCAGCATGAATTTTTTTTTTTTTTTTTTTTTTTTTTTTTTTTGTCAATGTAACAACAGAATGGAGGTCTTGGTACATACCAGAAGGACAATTTTAGGTTAAAATTTCTAATTTCAAGGTATTTCACTGAGTGCCCTATAAAGGGTTAACTTTAAGAATGACGAGTTACATACATGTACAGAAATGTTTCCAGTAGATCTTACATCACTCTCCACTCTGGTGACAATTCTTGTAGTTTCACATTGTTATTCTCATATTCACTGCTTGTTTTTTTTTTTTTTTTTCTTTTTTTTTTCTTTTATCCTTTCTGTCTCAAAATTGAGTGAGATAGATGCATGTAGGAAAACGGAACAAAGCATGAAAGGAGAATGAAGAGAGGAAAACATGCATTAGTGGAGCAGGGAGGGAGGAAATGAAGTCGATCCATTCTGCTGTACATTATTTATTCTTAGAGAGCTCGATACCGATCATCCAAGCTTCATCTTGTCAGTCATCGTTATTGATTTGGTTTCCACTTTTTTAACCTTCTGACTTTTTGTTTGTCATGCTGCCCAAACTTGTCACGAGTCTCAATCAATTACTGACCTGAGCAATGATCGAGGGTTTGCTGGATGTCTCTCCTCATGAAACTGCCTGAGTTAATATATTTTCCTGTTCCAGACAAGCCAGAAAGGAAACTTTATCCATGTAGGAGCAGGAAACATATTATTATTGTGCATGTGGGCACTGTCTCACATGTGAAATATTCCCTTCTTTCAATAACATTTGACATAACATTATGCTCTTTTTGCGCCATCTTTGGAGTCTAAAGTTGATTGCAGAGTTGGATGAAGAGATTTTAAAGAAATGACACAAAACTACATAATCTTAGCTGAGACGAAGGGTTTTTACCTTTAGGTTCTTTCTGAATAATGTAAACTGTTTCCAAGAAGCAGTGTCAGAATCCCGATCTGTAATCAGTGCTGTTAGGGGTCACCACCTTTAATTTCTAATCAATATGTTTCAGCATTTAGATGTGTTTACTAAGCAACATGCAAGAAGGGCTGAAAACCAGAGAAATTAGACTGATAAGAAAATAGTGAAAATACTGCTGCATGCTAACAGTGTTGTATTGCTTTTCACATAAGGAGCCACATTCCTGTGCTACCTTACATTACACGTGTTACCTTTACATACTACCTTTACGTGTTACCTTTACATACTACCTTTACGTGTTACCTTTACATACTACCTTTAAATGCTACCTTTACATGCTACCTTTACATGTTACCTTTACATACTACCTTTATATGCTACCTTTAAATGCTACCTTTACATGCTACCTTTACATGTTACCTTTACATACTACTTTATATGCTACCTTTGCATACTACCTTTACATGCTACCTTTACATACTACCTTTATTTGCTACCTTTACATGCTACCTTTACATACTACTTTATATGCTACCTTTGCATACTACCTTTAAATGCTACCTTTACATACTACCTTTACGTGTTACATTTACATACTACCTTTAAATGCTACCTTTACATGCTACCTTTACGTGTTACCTTTGCATACTACCTTTAAATGCTACCTTTACATGCTACCTTTACGTGTTACCTTTGCATACTACCTTTAAATGCTACCTTTACATACTACCTTTACGTGTTACATTTACATACTACCTTTAAATGCTACCTTTACATGCTACCTTTACGTGTTACCTTTGCATACTACCTTTAAATGCTACCTTTACATGCTACCTTTACATGCTACCTTTACATACTACCTTTACATGCTACCTTTACATGCTACCTTTACATGCTACCTTTAAATGCTACCTTTACATGCTACCTTTACATACTACCTTTACATGCTACCTTTACATGCTACCTTTACATACTACCTTTACATGCTACCTTTACATGCTACCTTTACGTGTTACCTTTGCATACTACCTTTAAATGCTACCTTTACATGCTACCTTTACATACTACCTTTATTTGCTACCTTTACATACTACCTTTATATGCTACCTTTACATACTACCTTTACATACTACCTTTATATGCTACCTTTACATACTTCCTTTACATGCTACCTTTACATGCTAATTTTAGGTGCTACCTTTACGTGCTACTTTTAAAGGAACTGAGTATGACGTTCTTAACTAATTTCCATTATGAAGTCAATGTGATGTGTTGGGATTTCTTCCTGATTTACTAAGATGATGCTGATGCCCAAACTCAACAATGAAATGGGAATAAAAGTCAGGGATGAAGTTGTGATAAGACACATACTTTGAGTCATGGCAGTAGATGGTGGCGGTCTGTGTGACTATTAAATGCATTGTGGTTTCTCTTTCTTCTTTGTTTTACTTTGTGGGCCATAAGTCTGCCAAGATTAAGGATGTAGAGGAGAAACAAAGGCTATCCTTATAAGTGTATTTAGGCTGTTAGAGATGTGTTAGAGATGTGATGTTCATGAACGAATCTATTCTTTTGAACGGCTCTGTTAAAGGATCGATGAGATGCAGAAATGAACAGCATTTCAATGCACTTTTCTATTGATAGTCGAGGTAAAACAAAGTGCAATATTTGCTAGAAAAGCCTTTCCTTCAAGTCTGGGTTTGCAAACAATTTAAACTACACTTAAAAAAATCAACACCCAGGAGTAAGGTCAGATGTTAGAAACCAAGAGACTGACTCTGGCACTTATGACAGTGATGTGTCCATGAATGCAGCTCCTACTTCTGCCATCTGAACATCAGTTAAACTTTTATGTCTTTCTGGTTTGATTATTGAAATCTTTTAAAGAAACAAATTTTCTAAGTTAAAACATTGACTGAAATTTGTATTGATGTTGTTGAAGTTTATTCTATTGCTTGTTTTTCCCTGCATTTCTGATTTTTCTGAAATTTAAAAAAAAAACAAAAACAACAACTTTTATGGTAGTTTTCTATTTCAAAAGTATTCTTGAGTGAAAATTTAGGATTAAAATAATTTTGTGTGAAAGCAAATTGTAGCCAGCCCAGTTTTGTTGGTGCCACATGTCTTGTTACAGCAAGGTGATACGGAACTTTGGTAACCATGGAAACACAAGTCAAATGAAATATAATTATAACCAAAGTCTTGGAATAATTCCCACCACCAGAGTATATATTGGTGGGGTATACCAGATTTAAATAAAATTTTTCCATATAATTACAACCTGTTATTTACTTGATATATATGCGTTGCAATCTTTAAAAGAAAACAAAAAAACAACAACAATCGAGCCAGTCTTGAATGACTCTTGAAAAGGAACAGCTCTTTTAGCTCCGGATCTCTTCAAAGAGCCATAAATCCCATCTTTAGTGTCAAGCAGCTTTTAGGAGACTGGAGATGTCTCATGAAGCACCAAGAACCTCATGGTACTTTTTTTCTCCCGTCTCTTTATTCTGTATGACTGAAAGATATTGGTATTAATTTAAACTTCTCTGTCCTTTCCAGGATGTATCCCCGGCTCAGAGCTTTGAGACTTGTTTACACTCGTTCCTCTCCACCAGCAAGGTTTGGAGGCAGATAGCTGTCCTGATGGAGGTTTCTCTTCCTGTCACCTGCCACTCCGTGCATGCTCATCTAGATTTCTTTTACTGCAATTTAACTGGACTGTATCTGTAAAAGTATCTTCCAGTTATGAGTGATACACAAAAAAAATTGAATTGAACTGAAATGAATTGAGACCATTCCTGTTTCTGGTAACAATTTAAAGGAAATAGCCAATACTCAAATATATTAGTTACACCACTCACAAAACTTCATTCATTCATTCATTTAAGTCTAAATCATGAAATGTGCTACTGGGGACCTCTGTGTATGCACACTTCTTGATACACCCACGCTGGGTGGAAATAATGTTTGTTGGGCTACACTTTTGCCAATTAGATTTGGTGGCTTATAGACCTTCAAACCCTTTTTCTACATGTTTCTGAAAACATGCTTATTAAAGAATGAGTCAATCTTTTGAAAAATCTTAATTATGTTTCTGTCTGAGTCAGATGGTCTTTTTCTTCACCTCATTTCAGTGAGTGCAGGAGGAGAAAAATAAAGGTGAGAGAGGAAGATGAAGACATGAGTTTACGCTGACAAAGAAAAACCTTGAGAGCTTTTCTAGTTTAAGTTGTTTGATCATTTGAAGGACTTCTGACATGTGGCTAAAGTCATGTTAAATATCATAAGTAGGATATTTATTGTGTATCGCTACACATTAATCAATTTCTGGGTATGAGTTTTTCCCCGACCTCATCAGTAATTATCTAACTTTACTCAGTTTGTAGAGCACAAACTAAATCATGCTGTTGGCTGCACCAAACCAGGAGGTCTCAGAGGGGTTTCAGGAAAGTCTTGTTCTGGACTAAATGTAACCCAGAGTGTGTTAACCGGATCTGGGTGTTCAGCTCGCATCCAGTGATTGAAAGAAACACATTTCATGCTTTTCTTCTACAAGTCAAACCTCCCTGATCAGCAAAACAAAAGCAGAAATCAGTCATGGGTGTCCATCAGACCCATTAGTTATCAATGTGAAGATAATCAATGAACATAGCAGTGCTGATGTTGTGATGTGGTGATGTGGTGATGTGGTGATGGGGTGATGGGGTGATGCGGTGAATTGGTGATGCAGTGATGCGGTGATGGGGTGATGTTGTGATGGGGTGATGTGGTGATGTGGTGATGGGGTGATGTGGTGATGTGGTGATGGGGTGATGTGGTGATGTGGTGATGCGGTGATGCGGTGATGGGGTGATGGGGTGATGTGGTGATGTGGTGATGTTGTGATGTGGTGATGCGGTGATGCGGTGATGCGGTGATGCGGTGATGCGGTGATGCGGTGATGCGGTGATGGGGTGATGTGGTGATGGGGTGATGTGGTGATGTGGTGATGCGGTGATGTGGTGATGTGGTGATGTGGTGATGTGGTGATGTGGTGATGCGGTGATGCGGTGATGCGGTGATGCGGTGATGTGGTGATGGGGTGATGGGGTGATGTGGTGATGGGGTGATGGGGTGATGTTGTGATGTGGTGATGTGGTGATGGGGTGATGTGGTGATGGGGTGATGGGGTGATGTGGTGATGGGGTGATGTGGTGATGCGGTGATGCGGTGATGGGGTGATGTTGTGATGTGGTGATGGGGTGATGGGGTGATGTGGTGATGTGGTGATGCGGTGATGGGGTGATGTTGTGATGTGGTGATGTGGTGATGGGGTGATGGGGTGATGTGGTGATGGGGTGATGGGGTGATGTGGTGATGTGGTGATGTGGTGATGCGGTGATGTGGTGATGGGGTGATGTTGTGATGTGGTGATGGGGTGATGTGGTGATGTGGTGATGTGGTGATGCGGTGATGTGGTGATGGGGTGATGTTGTGATGTGGTGATGGGGTGATGTGGTGATGGGGTGATGGGGTGATGTGGTGATGGGGTGATGTGGTGATGCGGTGATGCGGTGATGGGGTGATGTTGTGATGTGGTGATGGGGTGATGGGGTGATGTGGTGATGTGGTGATGCGGTGATGGGGTGATGTTGTGATGTTGTGATGTGGTGATGCGGTGATGGGGTGATGGGGTGATGTGGTGATGGGGTGATGTGGTGATGCGGTGATGGGGTGATGTGGTGATGTGGTGATGCGGTGATGCGGTGATGCGGTGATGTTGTGATGTGGTGATGTGGTGATGGGGTGATGTGGTGATGGGGTGATGTGGTGATGTGGTGATGCGGTGATGGGGTGATGTGGTGATGTGGTGATGTGGTGATGCGGTGATGTGGTGATGGGGTGATGTGATGTGGTGATGGGGTGATGTGGTGATGGGGTGATGTGGTGATGTGGTGATGCGGTGATGGGGTGATGTGGTGATGCGGTGATGCGGTGATGCGGTGATGTGGTGATGTTGTGATGCGGTGATGGGGTGATGTGGTGATGTGATGTGGTGATGTGGTGATGGGGTGATGTTGTGATGTGGTGATGGGGTGATGTGGTGATGTGGTGATGGGGTGATGTGGTGATGTGATGTGGTGATGTGGTGATGTGGTGATGGGGTGATGTTGTGATGTGGTGATGGGGTGATGTTGTGATGTGGTGATGCGGTGATGGGGTGATGTTGTGATGTGGTGATGCGGTGATGGGGTGATGCGGTGATGTGGTGATGCGGTGATGGGGTGATGTTGTGATGTGGTGATGTGGTAATGGGGTGACGGGGTGATATTGTGATGTGGTGATGGGGTGATGGTGTGATGCGGTGATGTGGTGATGTGGTGATGGGGTGATGTTGTGATGTGGTGATGGGGTGATGTGATGTGGTGATGGGGTGATGTTGTGATGTGGTGATGTGGTGATGTTGTGATGTGGTGATGCGGGTGATGGGGTGATGGGGTGATGCGGTGATGCGGTGATGTGGTGATGTGGTGATGGGGTGATGTGGTGATGTGGTGATGGGGTGATGTTGTGATGTGGTGATGTTGTGATGTTGTGATGCGGTGATGGGGTGATGTTGTGATGTTGTGATGTGGTGATGTGGTGATGGGGTGATGTGGTGATAGGGTGATGTTGTGATGCGGTGATGCGGTGATGTGGTGATGTGGTGATGGGGTGATGTGGTGATGTGGTGATGTGGTGATGTGGTGATGGGGTGATGTGGTGATGTGGTGATGGGGTGATGTTGTGATGTGGTGATGGGGTGATGTTGTGATGCGGTGATGCGGTGATGTGGTGACGGGGTGATGTTGTGATGCGGTGATGCGGTGATGCGGTGATGTGGTGATGGGGTGATGTGGTGATGTGGTGATGGGGTGATGTTGTGATGTGGTGATGGGGTGATGTGGTGATGTTGTGATGGGGTTATGTGGTGATAGGGTGATGTTGTGATGTGGTGATGTGGTGATGGGGTGATGTTGTGATGGGGTGATGTTGTGATGCGGTGATGCGGTGATGTGGTGATGTGGTGATGGGGTGATGTTGTGATGTGGTGATGGGGTGATGTTGTGATGCGGTGATGCGGTGATGTGGTGATGTGGTGATGGGGTGATGTTGTGATGTGGTGATGGGGTGATGTGGTGATGGGGTGATGTTGTGATGCGGTGATGCGGTGATGTGGTGATGTGGTGATGGGGTGATGGGGTGATGTTGTGATGCGGTGATGCGGTGATGTGGTGATGTGGTGATGGGGTGATGTTGTGATGTGGTGATGGGGTGATGTTGTGATGTGGTGATGCGGTGATGGGGTGATGTTGTGATGTGGTGATGCGGTGATGGGGTGATGGGGTGATGCGGTGATGGGGTGATGCGGTGATGGGGTGATGTTGTGATGTGGTGATGGGGTGATGCGGTGATGGGGTGATGTTGTGATGTGGTGATGTGGTGATGGGGTGACGGGGTGATATTGTGATGTGGTGATGGGGTGATGGTGTGATGCGGTGATGTGGTGATGTGGTGATGGGGTGATGTTGTGATGTGGTGATGGGGTGATGTGATGTGGTGATGGGGTGATGTTGTGATGTGGTGATGTCGTGATGTTGTGATGTGGTGATGCGGTGATGGGGTGATGGGGTGATGCGGTGATGGGGTGATGGGGTGATGTTGTGATGTGGTGATGTTGTGATGTTGTGATGTGGTGATGTTGTGATGTGGTGATGCGGTGATGCGGTGATGCGGTGATGGGGTGATGCGGTGATGGGGTGATGGGGTGATGTTGTGATGTGGTGATGTTGTGATGTTGTGATGCGGTGATGGGGTGATGTTGTGATGTTGTGATGTGGTGATGTGGTGATGGGGTGATGTGGTGATGTGGTGATGGGGTGATGTGGTGATGGGGTGATGTTGTGATGCGGTGATGCGGTGATGTGGTGATGTGGTGATGGGGTGATGTGGTGATGTGGTGATGGGGTGATGTTGTGATGCGGTGATGCGGTGATGTGGTGATGTGGTGATGGGGTGATGTGGTGATGTGGTGATGGGGTGATGTTGTGATGTGGTGATGGGGTGATGTGGTGATGTTGTGATGGGGTGATGTGGTGATAGGGTGATGTTGTGATGTGGTGATGTGGTGATGGGGTGATGTTGTGATGGGGTGATGTTGTGATGCGGTGATGCGGTGATGTGGTGATGTGGTGATGGGGTGATGTTGTGATGTGGTGATGGGGTGATGTTGTGATGCGGTGATGCGGTGATGTGGTGATGTGGTGATGGGGTGATGTGGTGATGTGGTGATGGGGTGATGTTGTGATGTGGTGATGGGGTGATGTGGTGATGGGGTGATGTTGTGATGCGGTGATGTGGTGATGTGGTGATGGGGTGATGTGGTGATGGGGTGATGTTGTGATGCGGTGATGCGGTGATGTGGTGATGTGGTGATGGGGTGATGTTGTGATGTGGTGATGGGGTGATGGGGTGATGTTGTGATGCGGTGATGCGGTGATGTGGTGATGGGGTGATGTGGTGATGTGGTGATGGGGTGATGTTGTGATGTGGTGATGGGGTGATGTGGTGATGTTGTGATGGGGTGATGTGGTGATAGGGTGATGTTGGGATGTGGTGATGTGGTGATGGGGTGATGTTGTGATGTGGTGATGGGGTGATGTGGTGATGGGGTGATGTTGTGATGCGGTGATGGGGTGATGTGGTGATGGGGTGATGTTGTGATGTGGTGATGGGGTGATGTTGTGATGTGGTGATGGGGTGATGTGGTGATGGGGTGATGTGGTGATGGGGTGATGCGGTGATGTTGTGATGCGGTGATGGGGTGATGGGGTGATGGGGTGATGTGGTGATGGGGTGATGTGGTGATGTGGTGATGCGGTGATGGGATGATGGGATGATGTGGTGATGGGGTGATGTTGTGATGCGGTGATGGGGTGATGTGGTGATGTGGTGATGTTGTGATGGGGTGATGTGGTGATGGGGTGATGTGGTGATGGGGTGATGCGGTGATGTGGTGATGCGGTGATGGGATGATGTGGTGATGGGATGATGTGGTGATGGGGTGATGTTGTGATGCGGTGATGGGGTGATGTGGTGATGTGGTGATGTTGTGATGGGGTGATGTGGTGATAGGGTGATGTTGTGATGCGGTGATGGGGTGATGTGGTGATGGGGTGATGTGGTGATGGGGTGATGTGATGTGGTGATGCGGTGATGTTGTGATGTGGTGATGGGGTGATGTGGTGATGGGGTGATGCGGTGATGGGATGATGTGGTGATGGGATGATGTGGTGATGCGGTGATGTGGTGACGGGGTGATGTTGTGATGTGGTGATGCGGTGATGGGGTGATGTGGTGATGTGGTGATGGGGTGATGTGATGTGGTGATGCGGTGATGTGGTGATGCGGTGATGGGATGATGTGGTGATGGGATGATGTGGTGATGGGGTGATGTTGTGATGTGGTGATGCGGTGATGTGGTGACGGGGTGATGTTGTGATGTGGTGATGGGGTGATGGGATGATGTGGTGATGCGGTGATGTGGTGATGTGGTGATGTGGTGATGGGGTGATGGGGTGATGGGGTGATGTGGTGATGCGGTGATGTGGTGATGGGATGATGTGGTGATGGGATGATGTGGTGATGTGGTGATGCGGTGATGTGGTGATGGGATGATGTGGTGATGGGGTGATGTGGTGATGTGGTGATGTGGTGATGGGGTGATGTGGTGATGTGGTGATGTGGTGATGGGGTGATGTTGTGATGTGGTGATGGGGTGATGTGGTGATGCGGTGATGTGGTGATGGGATGATGTTGTGATATGGTGATGTGGTGATGGGGTGATGTGGTGATGCGGTGATGTGGTGATGGGATGATGTGGTGATGGGGTGATGTGGTGATGTGGTGATGTGGTGATGGGGTGATGTTGTGATGTTGTGATGTGGTGATGTGGTGATGCGGTGATGTGGTGATGGGGTGATGTTGTGATGTGGTGATGCGGTGATGGGGTGATGTGGTGATGGGGTGATGTTGTGATGTGGTGATGGGGTGATGTGGTGATGCGGTGATGTGGTGATGGGGTGATGTTGTGATGGGGTGATGTTGTGATGTGGTGATGCGGTGATGGGGTGATGGGGTGATGTGGTGATGCCGTGATGCGGTGATGGGGTGATGTGGTGATGCCGTGATGCGGTGATGGGGTGATGTTGTGATGTGGTGATGCGGTGATGGGGTGATGGGGTGATGTTGTGATGCGGTGATGCGGTGATGGGGTGATGTGATGTGGTGATGTTGTGATGTGATGATGTTGTGATGTGGTGATGGGGTGATGGGGTGATGCGGTGATAGGGTGATGTTGTGATGTGGTGATGCGGTGATGGGGTGATGTTGTGATGCGGTGATGCGGTGATGGGGTGATGTTGTGATGGGGTGATGTTGTGATGTGGTGATGTTGTGATGTGGTGATGTTGTGATGTGGTGATGTGGTGATGTTGTGATGTGGTGATGGGGTGATGTGGTGATGGGGTGATGTTGTGATGGGGTGATGTTGTGATGTGGTGATGTTGTGATGTGGTGATGGGGTGATGTGGTGATGGGGTGATGGGGTGATGTGGTGATGGGGTTATGTTGTGATGTGGTGATGTGGTGATGTGGTGATGGGGTGATGGGGTGATGGGATGATGTTGTGATGTGGTGATGTTGTGATGTGGTGATGCGGTGATGGGGTGATGTTGTGATGGGGTGATGTTGTGATGTGGTGATGTTGTGATGTGGTGATGTTGTGATGTGGTGATGTGGTGATGTTGTGATGTGGTGATGGGGTGATGTGGTGATGGGGTGATGTGATGTGGTGATGTGGTGATGTGGTGATGTGATGTGGTGATGGGGTGATGGGGTGATGGGGTGATGTGATGTGGTGATGTTGTGATGTGATGATGTTGTGATGTGGTGATGGGGTGATGGGGTGATGCGGTGATGGGGTGATGTTGTGATGTGGTGATGCGGTGATGGGGTGATGTTGTGATGCGGTGATGCGGTGATGGGGTGATGTTGTGATGTGGTGATGTTGTGATGTGGTGATGTGGTGATGTTGTGATGTGGTGATGGGGTGATGTGGTGATGGGGTGATGTGATGTGGTGATGTGGTGATGTGGTGATGTTGTGATGTGGTGATGGGGTGATGTGGTGATGGGGTGATGTTGTGATGGGGTGATGTTGTGATGTGGTGATGTTGTGATGTGGTGATGGGGTGATGGGGTGATGGGGTGATGTGGTGATGGGGTTATGTTGTGATGTGGTGATGCGGTGATGTGGTGATGTTGTGATGTGGTGATGGGGTGATGTGGTGATGGGGTGATGTGGTGATGGGGTTATGTTGTGATGTGGTGATGCGGTGATGGGGTTATGTTGTGATGTGGTGATGCGGTGATGGGGTGATGGGGTGATGTTGTGATGTGGTGATGTTGTGATGTGGTGATGGGGTGATGTGGTGATGTGGTGATGTTGTGATGTGGTGATGGGGTGATGGGGTGATGTTGTGATGTGGTGATGTTGTGATGTGGTGATGGGGTGATGGGATGATGTGGTGATGTTGTGATGTGGTGATGTTGTGATGTGGTGATGTGGTGATGTTGTGATGTGGTGATGGGGTGATGTGGTGATGGGGTGATGTGATGTGGTGATGTGGTGATGTGGTGATGTTGTGATGTGGTGATGGGGTGATGTGGTGATGGGGTGATGTTGTGATGGGGTGATGTTGTGATGTGGTGATGTTGTGATGTGGTGATGGGGTGATGTGGTGATGGGGTGATGGGGTGATGGGGTGATGTGGTGATGGGGTTATGTTGTGATGTGGTGATGCGGTGATGGGGTGATGTGGTGATGTGGTGATGGGGTGATGTGGTGATGTGGTGATGGGGTGATGTGGTGATGTGGTGATGTGGTGATGGGGTGATGTTGTGATGTGGTGATGGGGTGATGTGGTGATGCGGTGATGTGGTGATGTTGTGATGTGGTGATGCGGTGATGGGGTGATGTTGTGATGGGGTGATGTTGTGATGTGGTGATGTTGTGATGTGGTGATGTTGTGATGTGGTGATGTGGTGATGTTGTGATGTGGTGATGGGGTGATGTGGTGATGGGGTGATGTGATGTGGTGATGTGGTGATGTTGTGATGTGGTGATGGGGTGATGTGGTGATGGGGTGATGTTGTGATGGGGTGATGTTGTGATGTGGTGATGTTGTGATGTGGTGATGGGGTGATGTGGTGATGGGGTGATGGGGTGATGTGGTGATGGGGTTATGTTGTGATGTGGTGATGCGGTGATGGGGTGATGTGGTGATGGGGTGATGGGGTGATGTTGTGATGTGGTGATGTTGTGATGTGGTGATGTTGTGATGTGGTGATGGGGTGATGTGGTGATGGGGTGATGGGGTGATGGGGTGATGTTGTGATGTGGTGATGTTGTGAGGTGGTGATGTTGTGATGTGGTGATGCGGTGATGGGATGATGTGGTGATGGGATGATGTGGTGATGGGGTGATGTTGTGATGCGGTGATGGGGTGATGTGGTGATGGGGTGATGTTGTGATGTGGTGATGCGGTGATGTGGTGACGGGGTGATGTTGTGATGTGGTGATGGGGTGATGGGATGATGTGGTGATGCGGTGATGGGGTGATGTGGTGATGTGGTGATGTGGTGATGGGGTGATGGGGTGATGTGGTGATGCGGTGATGCGGTGATGGGATGATGTGGTGATGGGGTGATGTGGTGATGTGGTGATGGGGTGATGTGGTGATGTGGTGATGGGGTGATGTTGTGATGTGGTGATGGGGTGATGTGGTGATGTGGTGATGGGATGATGTTGTGATGTTGTGATGTGGTGATGGGGTGATGGGGTGATGTGGTGATGGGGTTATGTTGTGATGTGGTGATGCGGTGATGGGATGATGTGGTGATGGGATGATGTGGTGATGGGGTGATGTGGTGATGTGGTGATGTGGTGATGTGGTGATGGGGTGATGTGGTGATGTGGTGATGTGGTGATGCGGTGATGTGGTGATGGGGTGATGTTGTGATGTGGTGATGGGGTGATGTTGTGATGTGGTGATGGGATGATGTGGTGATGGGATGATGTGGTGATGGGGTGATGTGGTGATGTGGTGATGGGGTGATGTGGTGATGCGGTGATGTGGTGATGTGGTGATGGGGTGATGTGGTGATGCGGTGATGTGGTGATGGGATGATGTTGTGATGTTGTGATGTGGTGATGGGGTGATGGGGTGATGTGGTGATGGGGTGATGTGGTGATGGGGTTATGTTGTGATGTTGTGATGCGGTGATGGGGTGATGTGGTGATGTGGTGATGGGGTGATGTGGTGATGGGGTGATGTGGTGATAGGGTGATGTTGTGATGTGGTGATGTGGTGATGTTGTGATGTGGTGATGGGGTGATGTGGTGATGGGGTGATGGGGTGATGTGGTGATGGGGTGATGTGGTGATGGGGTTATGTTGTGATGTGGTGATGTTGTGATGTTGTGATGCGGTGATGGGGTGATGTGGTGATGTGGTGATGGGGTGATGTGGTGATGGGGTGATGTGGTGATAGGGTGATGTTGTGATGTGGTGATGTGGTGATGTTGTGATGTGGTGATGGGGTGATGTGGTGATGGGGTGATGGGGTGATGGGGTGATGTGGTGATGTGGTGATGTGGTGATGGGGTGATGTGGTGATGGGGTGATGGGGTGATGGGGTGATGGGGTGATGTTGTGATGTGGTGATGTTGTGATGTGGTGATGTTGTGATGTGGTGATGGGGTGATGTGGTGATGGGGTGATGTGGTGATGGTGTGATGGGGTGATGTGGTGATGGGGTTATGTTGTGATGTGGTGATGCGGTGATGGGGTGATGTGGTGATAGGGTGATGTTGTGATGTGGTGATGTTGTGATGTGGTGATGGGGGTGATGCGGTGATGTGAGGTCATCGCAGAGGTTGACTGGCAAGCCCACAAAGCTTTACATCATTATTGGACTTTCTGTCGCAGGTGATGGATGTAAATTTGTGTTCAGAGTAGACAGCTATCCACTTTCAGATTCAACCTGATCAACTGTACTTTGCAAAACTACACACACACACACACACACACACACACACACACGCACACACGCACACACACACACACACACACGCACACAGATGTGCGAAAAGAGGCAGACTGCATTCAGCTGTGAACAGTAGGTATTTATGCAATGTGTGGAAATGCACAGGCCAGAATCCCAAAAGGTATTTAAGTGAAGGAATGGGCGCTGCTCACCTGTCAGGCTGCAGAACTCTGTTCTAATGATATATTGGCCCTTATCATCTTGTGGGAACATGTTACTTGGTCACCATCCAGAAATTTAAAGAAGCTACTCGTGATCCCCATGATTAATTTATACAGCCTCGTAAAAATACAACGGTAATAATTCTTGTGGCCCTGGATGGTTGGTCGCAGGTGTTGGAAATACCAAATGGGATAAGGCCAAGCTAATGGTGCCTGGAAGGGAAACTATCTGTCAGGGATAATCCCTACTACAGTAAGACCCAGGCTAAGATAATGTGCTTCCACCTGCTTTGCTCCCTGGCTTGTGATGCACAGATAGTGGCAGAGAAATTATTAAATGAGGGGTGGATATTGATGCAGATAAATATAAGTTTCCAAAGTGAAGTGTTACCCATTTAGTGTAGATTATGTTCTCTATGCACAGACAGAACTAGGCCCAGAATAAAAGGGGCACGGAGAGTGTCCTGGGACTCCGGCCAGCCACGTTCTGCTTCATTAAACACTGAGTAATTGGTTAAACATGTGACCACAGAAATTAACTCCAGCAGCCTTGTGAGGGGTAATTAAGACTTTTCCCCAAATCCTTCTTTCTTCAGCATTATTAAGGCACAGAGCACTAACAGCCTTTAAACGTAGTCTTCATCACTGCAGTGTTTACTCCATGAGCTAATATTGATTTTAAAATGGTTTCACAGCTTTGTGTCTTTATAGAAAATGTCATGTAATAATATCCTCTAATCCCTTTCTGATATCAATTTACAGTCTATTCTAAATGCTGCCGGCAGCGAGGGACTAAAAGCAGCTCAGCTGATAAACTGTCACCTATTGAGCAAGAGAATCTCAGACACCAGAAAAGGAGGAAGAGGATACTGAAACGTAATATTCTGTCAGCTCAGGACAGACTCAGCAAGCAGCAGTAAGAGGACTTATAGAAAGGTTAGATTTATCCAGCTCTGCATTTACGCTAAATAAAGCTTTCTATAAACATCACAATTCAAAATTTAGTAACTATTAATCTGTGCATAAAGGTCAATTAAATAATAATTGTAAACTCTGTGGTCACCTTATCACGTCCACCTGCTTGTTCACACAAATATCTAAGCAGCCGGTTTCATGGCAGCAGCGCCATGCTTCTGTTCCATGCATGTGTTACAGCTCCAACAGAAACACTGCTTCTGTTCCATACATGTGTTACAGCTCCAACAGAAACACTGCTTCGGTTCCATGCATGTGTTACAGCTCCAACAGAAACACTGCTTCTGTTCCATACATGTGTTACAGCTCCAACAGAAACACTGCTTCTGTTCCATGCATGTGTTACAGCTCCAACAGAAACACTGCTTCTGTTCCATACATGTGTTACAGCTCCAACAGAAACACTGCTTCTGTTCCATGCATGTGTTACAGCTCCAACAGAAACACTGCTTCTGTTCCATACATGTGTTACAGCTCCAACAGAAACACTGCTTCTGTTCCATGCATGTCTTACAGCTCCAACAGAAACACTGCTTCTGTTCCATACATGTGTTACAGCTCCAACAGAAACACTGCTTCTGTTCCATACATGTGTTACAGCTCCAACAGAAACACTGCTTCTGTTCCATGCATGTCTTACAGCTCCAACAGAAACACTGCTTCTGTTCCATACATGTGTTACAGCTCCAACAGAAACACTGCTTCTGTTCCATGCATGTCTTACAGCTCCAACAGAAACACTGCTTCTGTTCCATACATGTGTTACAGCTCCAACAGAAACACTGCTTCTGTTCCATACATGTGTTACAGCTCCAACAGAAACACTGCTTCTGTTCCATACATGTGTTACAGCTCCAACAGAAACACTGCTTCTGTTCCATGCATGTGTTACAGCTCCAACAGAAACACTGCTTCTGTTCCATACATGTGTTACAGCTCCAACAGAAACACTGCTTCTGTTCCATGCATGTGTTACACCTCCAACAGAAACACTGCTTCTGTTCCATGCATGTGTTACAGCTCCAACAGAAACACTGCTTCGGTTCCATGCATGTGTTACAGCTCCAACAGAAACACTGCTTCTGTTCCATGCATGTGTTACACCTCCAACAGAAACACTGCTTCTGTTCCATGCATGTGTTACACCTCCAACAGAAACACTGCTTCTGTTCCATGCATGTGTTACAGCTCCAACAGAAACACTGCTTCTGTTCCATACATGTGTTACACCTCCAACAGAAACACTGCTTCTGTTCCATGCATGTGTTACAGCTCCAACAGAAACACTGCTTCGGTTCCATACATGTGTTACAGCTCCAACAGAAACACTGCTTCTGTTCCATGCATGTGTTACACCTCCAACAGAAACACTGCTTCTGTTCCATGCATGTGTTACAGCTCCAACAGAAACACTGCTTCTGTTCCATGCATGTGTTACAGCTCCAACAGAAACACTACTTCTGTTCCATACATGTGTTACAGCTCCAATAGAAACACTGCTTCTGTTCCATGCATGTGTTACACCTCCAACAGAAACACTGCTTCTGTTCCATGCATGTGTTACACCTCCAACAGAAACACTGCTTCTGTTCCATGCATGTGTTACAGCTCCAACAGAAACACTGCTTCTGTTCCATGCATGTGTTACAGCTCCAACAGAAACACTGCTTCTGTTCCATACATGTGTTACAGCTCCAACAGAAACACTGCTTCTGTTCCATACATGTGTTACAGCTCCAACAGAAACACTGCTTCTGTTCCATGCATGTGTTACAGCTCCAACAGAAACACTGCTTCTGTTCCATGCATGTGTTACAGCTCCAACAGAAACACTGCTTCTGTTCCATGCATGTGTTACACCTCCAACAGAAACACTGCTTCTGTTCCATGCATGTGTTACAGCTCCAACAGAAACACTGCTTCGGTTCCATGCATGTGTTACAGCTCCAACAGAAACACTGCTTCTGTTCCATGCATGTGTTACACCTCCAACAGAAACACTGCTTCTGTTCCATGCATGTGTTACACCTCCAACAGAAACACTGCTTCTGTTCCATGCATGTGTTACACCTCCAACAGAAACACTGCTTCTGTTCCATGCATGTGTTACAGCTCCAACAGAAACACTGCTTCGGTTCCATGCATGTGTTACAGCTCCAACAGAAACACTGCTTCTGTTCCATGCATGTGTTACACCTCCAACAGAAACACTGCTTCTGTTCCATGCATGTGTTACAGCTCCAACAGAAACACTGCTTCGGTTCCATGCATGTGTTACAGCTCCAACAGAAACACTGCTTCTGTTCCATGCATGTGTTACAGCTCCAACAGAAACACTGCTTCTGTTCCATGCATGTGTTACAGCTCCAACAGAAACACTGCTTCTGTTCCATGCATGTGTTACAGCTCCAACAGAAACACTGCTTCTGTTCCATGCATGTGTTACAGCTCCAACAGAAACACTGGATGCATTTGTGCCTTATTATCAGAATCAGAACATTATTCATCCCTGGGGGGCAATTAGGAGGGCAGAGAGCGGCGTGAAAGGCAACAGAAAGCTCAAACACAAAACAAATCAACATAAATAAATATTAAAAAATGTTAACAAGGCTAATCTCCATTTTCAGTCATTCTGTTGAAGATGCTGCTCTGTTTGGGAACATTGTTCTGCTTTCAGACCCAGTTTCAGCCAAGCTTCAGACTGATGGTCTCCAGCGAAACAGGCCCGTATCATCAGCCCCTCGCCACCGTGCTTATCAGCTGGTAGAAGGAGTTTGCTTTGTTTGGTGTCTCCAAACATGCAGCTGTGCATTATAGTGTAAAACGTCTCCACTTTGGTCTCCAGCATAGAGCGTGTTGGTGAATTCCACCATTTCTATTAAATGGTCAGAAGTGGGATTAAAAACAAATTTGTACATGAAGTCTGGTGAATGTTGTAGTTTGTTCAGATGTAACTTTGGAAACTTAAGCTGCACTGCCTTGTTTGTTTGTTTGTTTTTGTTGTTTTTAGAGAGAGGAGGCTTTCCCCTGCGGTCCTGACAAACAAGCCATACTCGTTCAGGCATTACCTGGAGCTTCTAGCACACAGCCTGTCAGGTTCAGCACAATCATTGATTTGAATCAGCTGTGTTGGACAGAGGACACGCCCTGGCACGTCCTGCTGGGCTGCGGACCTGGTGGGACCGGGTTGGAGAACTCTGTTGTAGCGTCAACGTTGTGGCTCCTGGATTCTTGCAGCTTCTCTGAGCGTCACTCAGTCTGATCGAGGGACTTTCTGGATGTGCACTCCTGGAAATATTGATATTTTTTCTACATGTGAATTTTAGTTTGGAACCGACATGAAGACACTTCTGAGATTGTTGCTTTTCAGCTTTTTTGAGCTCATTGCTGATGCTTTTGTTGGTTGGCATGATGTTAACAGACAGCTGAATGCCAGCAAACTAACAGAGCGTATCCTCCAATGCAAGGACCACCCTACCCACCCACTGCTCTGCAGACTTTTGATGTTTCCTTGCTGGAACACATGTAAAATTAATGCATCAGTGGCCGACACGTGCACAGCCTGTTAAATTGCAATCAGGTGCGTTGCAGCAGAGAAACCTCTACTATCTGCCGGTGGATAGTAGAGGACCTTGAGGACCAGGGTTAGGGATCACTGTGGAGTCCATATCAACATGAACAGATCCATTTGACTAGAACACATGACTTCTACTCATCATCATGTTTAAAGACACAGGAAATGAAGGACTTGGTTTTTCTAACTGTTCTTCAACATTTTTATTTCCTTGTAGATGTTCTGACCTGACTGAAGATCTTATTGGTTCCTGTCCTGAGAAAACAAACCTTGTCTTTTCTCTTCACACTGTTTATTTCAGACAAATATTTTGTTGAATTATTTGATGCATGTTTGATTTAGCTCTTATTCTAATAACTCCTGTGTTTTTGTTTTCATTTTAAATTTCCACACTGCCACATTTTACTGGTGATTTTACCTCCCAGCCAATAATTACTGTTCTGGAATATTGCTGCTATTATTGCATTTATTTAACAGCTGTGGTAACGACGGTGCCACAAACGTTTTTAATCAGCACTTAGTTGGAACTTTAAAACGCCACAGTAAAAATGAGAATTTTTTTCATTCAGCTTGATTAGGCTGCAGATGTTTTCAGCTCACTCCTAACTTGGCCACCACTGCAGGTTTAGTTCCACCATGACATACTTTTCGTGAAGTGATCTCAGTTTATTTCATGATTCATTTCATGTTTGCTGAATCTAATTTTCTCTCTTCCAACACTGGACTGCATCAAGTTCTGAAACTTGAAAATGGCTGTTTTGTCTTAAGGCTAAAACCTTCATGTGAATTTATCACCAACTTTAATAATCAATAATCTGTTCAGCATTAGAGGGAAGAATATATATCGGCTGCAGCTTGCATTCCTGGGGAAAAGGAGATGACTGTGCTTCCACAGCTGCTCTATCTGGACAAACAGCCTTGGCTGCAGTCATTTATAGCAGGTAATAAATCACAAAGGCCAACGCCATGCATGTTTCCTACTGATTGAGTACTCACAGAGTAAGTGGAGTCTACTTGCTGTTGCTTTCCCAGTCAAGACACAATCAGTTCTTCTTCCAGCCGAGAGAGAGAGAATAGAAAGAAAGGAACAGAGAGGAGAAAGAAAAAGAGAGATTAAAAGCTAAAATCTAAAACAAATTCAGAGAGAATTTATTCAGCGTGAAGCAGTGCGTGGGACATCAGGTTTCAGGTTGCAGGTTCAACACCCCCTGCAGCGTTACGAGGTGCAACTGGACTAACTAATGACAGCAGCAAATTCAGCCCACAAATATCCAAAAGAGAGGGAATAATCTTCAGTTAAGCAGAACAACAGGTGCGCCTCGGTGCATCTTTTAACCTTATCAGCGCAGAATAGATTTTTTTCATTCACATTAAAAAGGATTTTCTTCTGGCTGTTAAACTAATTTATACTGAAAATATAAAATATGAGCAGCAGAAATCAGACTTCATAGTTAAAACAGAAACAGCTCAGATTCCCGAATACTTTTTAAAGTTTTTCCTTCGACAGCTAAGCAATCAACCAGAGTTGTAAAAACAATAATTTTGCGACGCATCTTCAGATGTTTGAGTCCAGCAGTCGGCTGTAGTGACTGTGTTCATGTCTTTTCTGCATCCATTATGAATGAAAATACAACAAATAAACAGAAAACACTAGTTTTGTCCTATCAAGGTGGTTCCCAATGAGCTGCCTGCTGAAGACCTGACATGTTTCTGCACAGCATGCAGTGTACCCTTAAAATTTTGAAGCTGTCCAAATGTTGGACAAAATATTACAGCAAAGTCCTGACAGGACCTGAGAGATGAGACGGACCTGCAGTTGATCCTTACGGTTCACTGAAGCCTCATCAGAAATGGGTTTCTTGGAAGGGTGGCTGTCAAGAAGCCATTCTCTAGGACAGGAAATGGGTAAAAGGCTGAGGTATGTCACATGACACTACTGGGCTGAACGTCAGTGGCAACAGGTCTGACGGACGGATGGATCCTCCCAGAGCCCAGATCTGAACAGTACTGAAGCGGTGTGGGATCATCTGGGCATGGCATGGGACAAAAACCCCAATGTTTCCTCCTGCTTTAAGTTTCACCTGCATTTCCTCCAAACTGATTCAGAATAAAACCAGATCACACTGTTCATACTGGTTCACAACATCCAGTAAGTCGCCATCAGTCGCCTCCAATGGCGACTTCAAGCCACACGCTGTAGATGGCTGCAGAAACATTTAGCTGCTTTAAAGCAACAAGCATCTCAGGCGTGGACATTACATGAACATAAATAAGGAAGGTAGTAGAAGTGCTAGCAAACAACAGAAATGCTAACCAGCTAGAAGCTTCTGGAAATGTTGCATAACATCAAAACCAGTGTTTCTAACTCCTGGTCCTCCAGTAGCACTGCCCTGCATGTCTTAGATGTGTTCCTACTCCAACGCCCTTAACTCACTTTGATGAACCTCCTCATCAGGTTCTTTGCAAGCATGCTAACGAGATATTCATAGCAGGTATCTCATAAAATGAGGATTCATTCATTCATTATCATTATCACTGTCATTCATTCATTATCTTAACTGCTTCGTCTGATTAAGGTTCGCTGGAAGCTGGAGGCTATCCTGGAGCCTGTCTTTTAGGCAGGGTACACCCTGGACAGCTCGGCAGTCCATTGGAGGGCCTAAAACGAAGATATTTTGCTCAGATTTGGCCTGTCATCCACACGAAAACGCAGATTTATGCAATGAAAAAGCGATTCTTTAAAAAAGAATCAACGTGAAGATGTGTAAACACTCCGTTTGCACGTCTGCATGTGGACATTTATAACTGGGGTTATTTAAACGCCACACCATGACGTCACATGTGCAACCTTTGTTTTCAACAGCATGGACGTCTTATAACTTTGTCAACGTTACCCATTGTCCAGGCAATTTGTGTGTTTTTACACTCAACTCAACGCAACTTTAGTTATATAACACTTTTGCACAATGCCATCTGCAACCAAGTCCTGAAAACTAAAACATGTAGAGAGATCAAACACAGTAAAAGTTAAAGGAATAAACCTCCCGTTAGTACCGCTCCTAATGGACGACTGAAGGATGACATTAAGGGCAATGATTTTCTTACAACGAACCAGATCGCGCTTGTCGAGGCCATTCATGTGTTCTTTGTTTTCTTTTGTGAGAAATGTCTGCTAGGTAAGTTAAATTTATTTTGTATTATATGTTAGCATATTAGGTTATATTAAAGAGATAGATTTTTATTTGCAGTCTGTTATTTAGCTTTTTGATGAGTGTGAGAACAGTGAGGGATAATTTATCACGTCTGGTGTGGTGTTTTTTTTTTTTTTGTTGTTGGAAATCAGTGTCAGGGGGTGTGAGACGGGATGAAATGAATCAGGCGTTTTGTTGGTTTTTGTTAACTGGAACAAATATATAATGATTCACCTTTGTTTCAGTTTTTGTTTAAAGAAAAATAAATTATTTGTAATTTTCTAAATTCTTTCCATTTTTATATTATTTGGGTTTTGGAAGTGAGTTACAAAAGTCCGACAGTACACGCTGCCATCGCCGTTAAAGTAACGTGGAAAAGGCTGGAACTGCTTTGTTTTGTGGAAGTGACGTCATGAGACAGAAAGTTCTTCTGATTGGATAGGATTAACGGCGCTACTGCCGCCTAAAAGTCTGAAATGCTGATGAATGTGTTAACAACGCGATTGGAAAGATGTGAAAGGATTTGTGTTTGAAAAACGAGGTCATGTGGACTAAATATGTTTTTTACTGGCCGGCAGAGGAAAGATCTTCAGTTTTCTAAAAAAAAAAAAAAAGTGTGTCATGGTCTCAAACATGGTGGGCCGTTGAGGAGCAGGACTGAGAAACTCTACACGGCACTGAACCAGAGAACCGGATGAAACTGACGCTAGTGGTTGTAAACATGTAGCTTATGCTAGCTAACGTCTTTACTAAAACGCTCATTATGACAGAGGGTTTTGTTTAACGAATGTCAGTTTTCTGAAAAACTTTAACTTTTTAAGCTCTATTTTCTTGTTCATTCCCTTCCTTCATAACCCTGGAGACTTAGGGGGGTAAGAGAACCCTTTTCACAGGTTTGTGTTGCTGCCTGGACTTTAGGAACGATGGTAAGTTTACATCCCAGCGCTGTTGTTATAAGTTCATGATACTCTGCAGCAAAATTTAGCACCAACTGGTGCTAAATTTTGACTGCAATGATGAAGTTCTGCTCTGACAGCTACAGAACAATGTTGCTTTCCGCCATGTGAAAGACCACTCAGTGGATTAAGCATGACACTATAACGGCGATTCAGCACAGAAACAGCATTAGTCATGGTTTTCCATTAAACGTGCTCCTCCAGGAGAGATGATATTTAGGAGTGAAATTTAGGTATTACATTTGCTTCCAGGCAAACAACAAAGGTAATCACAATGATTTAAAAGTCTGTACTTGCAACACAGTTGCCATTTACTCAGCATAATTTGGTTTCCAGTGAGGCAGGCTAAAGCTTGTTCCACCTCCACCAGAAGCCAGAACTTTCTTCTTGTTCTCGAGGCTCCGAGAAGAAAATGACGTCATTTTGTCCTGGCGGACGTGTTTGAAGACAGTTCTCGACACATCAGGCTGGCAGAAGTTTGTTCTTGTGGGACTCCGAGAAGTATCGTGTGATTGGTCGGACATGTGAGGTGGGCGTGGTTAACACGGAGAAAGCAGGAAGCGGAGTTGCTGCTTCATGTTTTTACTGTTGCAGGTAAAACTGATTGTTATGATAAAACAGCTGATCGAGGTGGTGAGAAAGTACCAACATTTTTACATTAAAACCCTCGGACCGAGCCACGTGCACGACCCGTCCTCCCACGTGCACGACCCGTCCTCCCACGTGCACGACCCGTCCTGCCATATGCACGACCGGCCCTGCCGCGTGCACGACCCGTCCTGCCGCGTGCACGACCCGTCCTGCCGCGTGCACACCAGTCCTGCCGCGTGGACGACCCGCCCCGCCGCGTGCACGACCCGTCCTGCCGCGTGCACGACCCGTCCTGCCGCGTGCACGACCCGTCCTCCCACGTGCACGACCCGTCCTCCCACGTGCACGACCCGTCCTGCCACATGCACGACCCGCCCTGCCGCGTGCACGACCCGCCCTGCCGCGTGCACGACCCGTCCTGCCGCGTGCACGACCCGTCCTGCCGCGTGCACACCAGTCCTGCCGCGTGGACGACCCGTCCTGCCGCGTGCACGACCCGTCCCGCCGCGTGCACGACCCGTCCCGCCGCGTGCACGACCCGTCCTGCCGCGTGCACACCAGTCCTGCCGCGTGGACGACCCGTCCTGCCGCGTGCACGACCCGTCCTGCCGCGTGCACACCAGTCCTGCCGCGTGCACGACCCGTCCTGCCGCGTGGACGACCCGTCCTGCCGCGTGCACGACCCGTCCCGCCGCGTGCACGACCCGTCCTGCCGCGTGCATACCAGTCCTGCCGCGTGGACGACCCGTCCTGCCGCGTGCACGACCCGTCCCGCCGCGTGCACGACCCGTCCCGCCGCGTGCACGACCCGTCCTGCCGCGTGCACGACCCGTCCTGCCGCGTGCACGACCCGTCCTGCCGCGTGCACGACCCGTCCTGCCGCGTGCACGACCCGTCCCGCCGCGTGCACGACCCGTCCCGCCGCGTGCACGACCCGTCCCGCCGCGTGCACGACCCGCCCTGCCGCGTGCATGACCCGTCCTGCCGCGTGCACGACCCGTCCTGCCGCGTGCACGACCCGTCCTGCCGCGTGCACACCAGTCCTGCCGCGTGCACGACCCGTCCTGCCGCGTGCACACCAGTCCTGCCGCGTGCACGACCCGTCCTGCCGCGTGGACGACCCGTCCTGCCGCGTGCACGACCCGTCCTGCCGCGTGCACGACCCGTCCTGCCGCGTGCATACCAGTCCTGCCGCGTGGACGACCCGTCCTGCCGCGTGCACGACCCGTCCCGCCGCGTGCACGACCCGTCCCGCCGCGTGCACGACCCGCCCTGCCGCGTGCACGACCCGTCCTGCCGCGTGCACGACCCGTCCTGCCGCGGACGAAGCTGCTCGTTAAATCTGAAACTAGAAACTCGGAGAGCGGAAACCTCCACCGAGCACAACGTTTAAGAATCCTTTAAAACATTCCTGGATCCAAACGGTGATCCGGATCACCACCAGGATTTCATCACTTCTTCATTTTCACATTTCCAACAACTCTTGAAGTTTTTGTAAAAATCCGTCCGTAACCTTTTAAGTTATCTTGAACACAAAGACGGCAGTACAACATCACCTCCTTGGTGGAGGTAACAACCCGGTTCATGGCACATAAAGCAGACATCGCCCCCCCCTCGCAGTGACCCCTCCCCGCTGCAGACCTGCTTCTCCTGGAGGATGGATGGACCTGACGAACAAAAGTTTTTTCTTATTTCTGCAGCCTCAAGAAGCAAGAACTCAGTTGTCGTGGAGAATGGAACAAGCTTTAAGCAGAGCTTTCACAACCAATTCTGCTGTTGAATAAAACTGAATGCGTTTAACGTGGCAAAGAACTGACAAACACCCGATATCAATGAGTTTATCCACTAAATATAAGAGATAACAGGGCTTTTACTCTGAAGAAAGCACGAAAAGAGCAGAGATCTTTGGTGTTGTGTATCTGAGGAAATGTGAAAAACATTAAAATTTAATCCAGAAGTCAGTGTTTGCCTTTTTTCTGAAATGTTTTGTGCATTGTCTGCATTTTTAAGCAGAATTATTCTGGCAGATTGGGGATTTGTTTGGAACATGGTGACTGGTTTCATTATTAATCTTTAGGTACTTTTTGGTTTTAAGTGCCTTTTTTATGTCAGAAATTAGTCTGAATGTTTTGACAGTTTGTCATTTTCAAACTGTTCATCAATTTTGCAAATTAAATGATTGTTTTTATTCTCTTTGCATTTGGAAGTTGGGTAAACATGTCGAGAATTATTATTGACACCCTTTAGACTTAAACTTGACTACGTTGATCCCTTTGGGATGACTCTCTCAGGGAAATGAAGATTTCCATTAGCAAAAAGGGAAAAGTAGCATGCACATACAAATTACATACATAAATAAATAAATAAAAAATAAACAGGTAAAAAATAAAATACTCAAACAATTGACTACACTGACTATTACTCACAATCTTGGTTATTAACTTTTTTTTTTAGCTCATATTAACTAGAAAGCAGCTGGTAGGTTTTAACTAAAAGCCGTCACCTGAGCTGTTGCTTGATAATGAATCTCAACTTATCTGCACATCGCTGGAGTTCATGAGACAAACAGCATAAAAACATCATTCTCATTAAAGTGTAAAGCAAAACTGCATCTTTTCCATCATTTTGGTTTATTCCCTTTACGTTTTAGTCTAAATATGAACTTTCACGATAGAGATTCACAAGGCCCCCCAGGCCTGATGGAAGTGGGAAACTTTACTTAAAACTAAATTTAACAAAAGACACATGGAAAGAAATGAAGTAAAAATGTGAATATTATTCCTAAAAAGATATTCTGTTAAAATATGTGCTAGTAAGGTTAGTTTTCTACTAAAACTACCCCAGGGGCCCCCGGTCATGTGGGGGGGGGGGGGGTCGTCACACAGACGAGGACTACGAAAGCTAAAAAATGCTTCCCTACATTCTAAAAACTAATGTGTGTTTTGTCCATTTGCTCTTGTGTTTGCAATCCGTCGGCTGCTCTGCTCTGCAGGATTACTCAGAAGCACACAGAACTTACTGAATACAACTTGCAGAGATATTTAACGTATGTTAAGTATAATCAGAGTACTTTGAAAAGTAGTCTGTGTAGCGTAACCGAACCACCTGAGGGAGGTGCTGGGGTTTAAATCCCCCATGGGTTCTTTACAGAACTGACCTGCATTTTTTTATACATACAGTTGTGCTCATATGCATTCATCCCCTTTCATTAAAGAAAAGGCTGAATTTACAACAGTCACTCAAATAAATGGAGACTTAAAAAAATAACAAAAACTAATAATTTACAAAAATATAATTTAGTAATATAAGTGTAACCTACATATAAATTAGTTTATATTAAATAGTTCACTTAAATGTGGAAGAGAATGTTAGTTTTAATGTAAACACATTAAAATAGATGGGACTCGTAGTTTTTAGGCGAGTAGTTCCGCCCATCTATTTCCTCTTCCGGTTCACCTAGCGCGAGGGAAAGACGTTCGCGCTAGATTTTTATCAGCTGCGTATGAGAGACCATCACGTTGCAACAACGCTGCGGATAAAAAGTTTTTGCTGGATGGAAAAGAATGCCCAGAACTTTCTGCTTGAGCTTGGAACCAAACCGTCTTGCTGCTGAGTGATTGCCGATCTAAAAGTAGCAAAAAAGTGAGTTTAATCAGCTTCATAGCTGTAACGTTAGCACACATGCTAATGTTAGCTTAAGTATCACGTTTGGATACCTGGCAGCTGCTCGCTGGGGAGCGCGGGTTTCGATTCAACTCCTACTTCGTCTGCAAGGTAGAGCATGTTCAAAACCCTCAAAGCACTGGATAATCAATTATAAACTGATTTAATGTGGAAATGTGCGCGTTATAATTGGAGAGTCTGGCGATTAGCCTGGGTGCAGCTGTGCTGAGTGTCTGAGCTCAAGTGATTTGGAGATTGGTGAGGATCATCATTTGTTCTTCGATTTTTGTTGCAGTTGTTTTTGTTGCACTTTCTCTGTCTCAATGTGCAAATGCTTTAATGCATAATTGTTTTGTCAGTGCTGTTGAAGTTTAAAATGTTTCAATTCATATACATGAAGCAGTTAAATATATTTATATATATTTGCAAGTTGCACTGAAAAAGTTTGTTATATGTAATCTTAAAGCATGTTATTGATATTACAGGATGTGATTCTAGTTAACCTGAATACACTGAAATAGCAGTATTTCATTGGGCATCCTCTGAACGTGTCTCGTTGGCAGGTCAGGTTTTGTGTTTTCCTTCTTGACCTCAGTGGTATATTCCGGAGCAGATATCCTGATAGTCTTGATGGCGAGCCACCCACCTGGATCTGATGGAAAGAAGTACACCTCTTCTGTGATCACTGGATTTTGCTTTGTGTGACCTACAGTGCGGTAGGCCAGAATTAAGAACACTGTCACTCATCTGATAACACCAACCCTGATCGACTATATTTCTATTTTATTTGGAAAGTTATTGACTGACCTGGACTGACTTGAATTAGTTTATTTTTCAGACTCATTTCATTTAGTTTTGCTATTTCTTGGGTTGGTGTATGATAGAAAGGAAATCCTCCTTTAAAGACATCTGATATTGAACTGAACAGTGAATCCTGCCCATCAGCCTAAGTGTTTGTGAACACTGAAACAGCCTGTGGAAGAAATCTTCTTGTTTTGGAAAACCGTTGGCCAAAAAACCAAAACGAAACAAGCCCTATCTGAATCGGCACGAAGAAGTGTTAACATATAATGTGTTAAATGTTTGTCTTACTGGTTTTGTTTTTTGTTTTTTTTTGCTTGTTTATATAAAGCCGGCAATATACTGGTACGGTGTGTCTTTTAAATTCCTTTGCTGCTTCTGAGAGCCGAACCTATTGGTGAAATCATTACTTTTTCTCTGTTGTTAAGCTCCAGTGTATTACATAAGACACTGTTTTTTCATTTAATTGAGTTGAAGAAAAAAAAAAAAAACAATCAAATGTGTCCTGGACAAATGAGAGACTTTTCTGTTGAACAGTGGGACAAAATACCTGTCAACAGGTGCAGAAGTCTGACTGAGAGGAACAGAAAACACCTGACTGGAGCGGAAACATTACAGGATTGTTCAACTAAATATTAGTTTATGACTGATGGAATATGTAATAAATGATCTTGTTTGCTTTTTAAATAAATATTTCTGTTGAACCAGAATTAGAAAATAACGTCATGATTTTTATAAAATTTTTTATTTATTATCACTTCAGTCAATTTCAGCTTATTTTATAGGCAGCTGTTTTTCCTTCTTTAATGAAACGGTATGAATAAATATGAGCACAACTGTAAATAAAATGAATAATAAACCATATAAACTTCAATGTCATCTTCTTAAACAAACAAAAAATGAAGAAAAGGACATTTAAGATTTAATTTTCAAAACGTCACAAAATCCAATTTAAAATCTGAAAATGCATGTAATCACCCAAAATGCATTTTATTTTTACCTTAAAGACGGTTCAGTTCATGACACAACTAAAACTAAAACGAAAAGAACATTGCTCTGTTTTCACATCCGTCCCTCAAAAAATGTTGCGCAATTACATTTTAATTTAAGTGACATAAGAGTATATTATCCAGGGATGAATATTCCTGTTGTTTTAGGAGCAACTTCATCACTAATGTGGTCCGAAGCAGCCAGCTAATCTTAAAGACCGCACTCACATGCATGTTGGAAATAAAATGTATATGTTGTTAAAATTGTGTTTTCAGGTGAAATGCAGTGGCAGATGAATGAGTGGTGAAAAAACTAAATAATTTTGCTGCAGAACACAAAGTTTAAATCATAAATAGCTGATGCTGTAACAGCGTCATCATCACACCGTATACTATCATCACAGCTACTCAGGCTTCTGTCAGCACAGCCCGGCCATCGTGCTCGGGCCGTGATTGCAACTGTCAGTCAGCTGAATAATGTGGGAGAGAGCAGCAGCATATCAGACAACGGTGAGGGATTTTACCATCCTTCCTCCAGTTGGTCATGCAGTAAATTAATAATTTAAGAAGAGCTGGGTTGTGTGAAGCACACAGGCTTTCACTGAACATTGTCCCAAACGGGTTAAACTTCCTGGCTACCTGGTCGTCCCCCACCACCCACAGTGTGGAAATGAGTCTACCAGCTGGAGACTCTCAGGGAACAGCAGCAACAGAGAAGAAGAAAGCCCACAATAGAGATACGACATGAAGGATTCATGCCAGTGTTCAGCTGTTTAATGGTTGAAACTTTCCGCTGCAGTTTGTTTGGAGGAAACTTGATGAACGGAGCAGAATGAACTTAGTGCTATGGAGATCTGGAGCATCAGTCTGACTGAAAGCCTGAATAAGAGGTGTATGCATTTACACACAAAACAAAAGATCACTGTTGTTGCCTTTAACAATGGCTTCTAGTGCATTTTATGTTCTGGCACAAGCTACAACAGCTGCACCTCTATTAAGTTGTCAGGAGAGAAGGATTAGACCCCACAACCTGTGCAAAACTCTCAATCCTAAATTTAATTTGTAAGGATGAAGAGGTCTCCAAAGCTTCTTAACACAACAAAGGCCAATGGATTTCAAGGTCTAAGAGACGGTCAGCATCAATTGATCACAATCCTCCTGCTTAGCCCTTCTTTCTATTAACACACACACACACACACACGCACGCACACACACACACACGCACGCACACACACACACAGCAAGCAAATACACTCTTATCACAAAGGGGTGTTCAGTCTGCCAGCTCTGGAACCCAACAGAGATGCGCTGGTAACATTATACAAGAGGAGAAGTATTGGTCTAAAAAATATTTCCTAAACAAGCTTTTTTATGCAACAAAGATGAAATGAATGAAAGTTTTTTGAGTCTCGGAGACCCATCCCACATCGGAAAATAATGAAGTGAGGAGAAAAAAGAATGATAGTTATGACTAGCAGTAAAATGAAACTTTTCTAAGGCGTAAAAATGAGCACAGTTCTATTTTTAATTCTACTGTAGGAAATAACGTGCAGTTTGGTAGAAGACAAGAAAAAGAATATCCCTATAATATCTTCAGAAATGAAATTAAATAAACCATTTTGGGATTTTGTTTTTTAAAAAAGAATTAATGATTTTTGGCTTTTATAGCACAAGAAAAACAAAACGCTTTGGGAAGTGTAAATAAAAGCAAAGTGTGTTTATTTTGACAAATGCATGTTATGCATGTGAAGCGGCCGGGATGAGAATCAGCACCTCCAAATCTGAGACCATGGTCCTCAGCCGGAATAGGGTGGATTGCCCTCTCTGGGTTGGGAGTCAGGTCCTGCCTCAAGTGGAGGAGTTTAAATATCTCAGGGTCTTGTTCACGAGTGAGGGAAGGATGGAGCGCGAGATCGACAGATGGATCGGTGCGGCGTCTGCAGTAATGCGGATTCTGCGCCGGTCTGTCGTGGTGAAGAAGGAGCTGAGCCAGAAGGTGAAGCTCTCCATTTACCAGTCGATCTACGTTCCTACCCTCACCTATGGTCATGAGCTGTGGGTCGTGACCGAAAGAACCAGATCTCGTATACAGGCGGCTGAAATGAGTTTCCTCCGCAGGGTGGCCGGGCTCTCCCTTAGAGATAGGGTGAGGAGCTCGGTCATCCGGGAGGAGATCAGAGTAGAGCCGCTGCTCCTCCGCATCGAGAGGAACCAGCTGAGGTGGCTCGGGCATCTGGTCAGGATGCCTCCTGGACCTCCCTGGTGGGGTGTTCCAGGCACGTCCCACTGGGCGATGAATCGGATTTTAATCTCAACTATAATCTGGTTTTCATCGATGATAAAACTAAAAGTGTGTGATTATTTTTCTCTCTGCAGTTTCCTCTCCTGCTGTCTTCAGCTGCTAATCGAGCGTCTCTGGCGTTGCAGCGCTGTGCTGTAAACTCCTCCCACAGCCGCTTTGCTTTCATTCAGACACTGTTGCCAACTTGGAGACTTTCTCGCTAAATCTGGACACTTTTTTTGTTAAAAGCGACAAATCCAGCAGCTTTTACTGGAGTTATTAGAGACTTTTCTGGTGTTTTGGCGACTGACTTGAAGACACATATTGTTCTGCAGTTACTGTAAGGAAGGAGCAGCGGGAGCCTCTCCCGTCCTAAAGCACTCCCAGGCGGCCAGTCTCAGTCGGCTCCGGCTGCAGGTCCATGTAGAATAACTGCAGTAGGTTGTGGAAGTTCACCTAAACATAGTTTATACCATTGTCAGTGACAACTGGCTGCATTATTTTCCTATACATAGTTCGGCCAGTTAAACACTGTAATATCCCTCCGTTACGGGGCGTTACCATAGCAACGCGTTAACCAGCTGGTTCAGATCTGCCGTCTTTTAACAGGTGGATGAGAGAAACGCGCTGCAGCCTGACAGCGGTTGTTTGGTATAAAACGTACATCCAGGCCAACATAAAATAGTTCCTATACTTCAGCAAATGTTGTAGAAAAGAAATACAAACTCGTAACAGTGTGTTAGACGGTTATAACGCCCAACGTGGAGTCTAGAACACCACGACGCACAGCATTGTTTAATCCTTACTTATATTTATCTATTCAGTTTACATCAGTATTTGCACTTTGTCAAGACAAAGCTTCATGTTGTTTGTTTTCTAAAATATGTGGAATCATAAAGACATGTTTTTAAAAGACACAGTTTAATGTAAAAAAAAAAATCATACTGTTAAAGATAAAAGGATAATTGTGTTAAATAATCGAGATCTCAATTTCAGTCAAAATAATCGTGATTATAATTTTTGCCATCATCGAGCAGCCCTACGTCCCTCTGGGAGGAGACCCCGGGGAAGACCCAGGACACGCTGGAGGGATTATATCTCTCGGCTGGCCTGGGAACGCCTCGGGATCCCCCCCGCAGAGTTGGCAAATGTGGCTGGGGAGAGGGAAGTCTGGGCTTCCCTGCTTAGGCTGCTGCCCCCGCGACCCGACCCCGGATAAGCGGCAGAAGATGGATGGATGGATGGATGGATGGATGGCATGTTATGCAACAAGGCTTGAAACTATATTCACATGTAAAAGTTTGTGTGTGTAAAATTATGGCATGCACGTGATTTTTGACCACACATGCACCTGTGCAGGTCCTGCAGGCTGTGTCTCAGTTAAAGTTCAATGTTCTCTGGCATGATGGTTCATCAGCTACATCCATCACATTCCTCTGAATCCACCCGACAAACCAACACTGCATTTGCCCCACAGTGGAATCTACTGCTGACATTTTGCTCAGATTTCAATTCACACAACACGCCAGCAGATGAGCAGCATTCGAGCGATGAGGAGTACGTTTTAGTTTGTTTACCTTTAGCAGAAATGTGTCAAAGCGAAATACATTCACAACGCTGAAATGATGCATTATGTGATATGATTGGTTCAAGTGTCAACTGGCTAGTTTCAAATAACTGGTAAATGAAAAGAAATAAGATCAAATGAGTTGATTTTAAAAGTTACTGTGGCCTCTACAGTTACAAACTGGAATTTCCACTAGACAAATGTTTTATCCTGGTAAAATAACCCAGAATAAATTTATCCAGACATGTTTTTTTAAATGCTGAACAAAAACTTTCTCCGAATCGTCTCTTTTTCAGAAAGAAAAAAATAACTGATAAACCAGTTACTAACCAGTCTAGTTGTTTACACCGTCTAACAACCATGTGTTTGTTTTTCTCCTCTCATTCAGCTGCACTTACTTCATGGAATAATGTGATTAGGAAATTATTTGCTTCATTCTTCACAGTCATTGACCAAATGGTTCGTTTAGTCTCACTCTGAGCTTCTGTTAAAGCCTAATTTAGCAATTGTAAAGTTTCCATCTGTGTTATTATAAAAGCCTATTTTTCTTTTTCTTTTAATTGCTTGACACTTTAATCAAACCTTTAAATGCACAACTGGACACAGAACCAGAACCAATCCTGCCAAGTGATACGATGTAAGTCTGTGATTGGCCACATGGAGTGTCAATCAAACTAAAGTCCCGCCCATCTTTCGCTGCACAGCAGCTGCAGACAGTTTGACTTTCCTGATGAAAGTTGACTCATGTTTGTAAAAGACACATTATTCATGACCTGCCAGAGTGGTCAGTAAGTTTTTATTTCTAGCCGCCAAGCTGAGTTTGGACCCACATTGGCAGGTTGGTGTTTATTTAGAGCTCTGGTGATAGGCATGATGTCATTTTCAGTTCACAGCTGAAAAAGCTGAATCTTTGGTTGTTGTTGTAGTTGTTGTATGAAACTCACACTAAAGAGTAAAAAAGACACATTTTCATCCAGTGTCTCTTCCTGAAAGACTCATTATTTACCACCAGCCCAAGTGGCTGGTAAGGTTTTATTTCTACTCACCAAACTAAATGGGGGTTGGGACAGTTTTCTCATGAAGAAAAAGGCGTATTTAATGTTTACTTATTATTAATAGACTGTAGGTATGCATGTGTGCACAGTCTTGTTTGTCTCAACCAGGGGTCTCCAACTCCAGTCCTCGAGAGCTACCATCCTGCAGGTTTCAGTGTTTCTTCACTGTGACACACCTGACTCAGTCAAAGGCTCATTAACAGGCAGGTGCAGTTTGTTGTAGCAGGGAAACACTGGAACCTGCAGGATGGTTGCTCACAAAGACCAGAGTCTGCTGGATGGGTGGCTGGATGGACAAGGAACAGCAGAATTCAGAACATGTGGATATCGGCAGAGCCAAGATATCAAGGCGAGGCTTAGGTGGCCGTCAGTTTTGGTGCTTTAACATAAAGTTTATACAATTTGACAGATCTGTTGACATTTCTTCTAAGTGCTTTCTTTCTTTAAAAAAACATGTATTTATTAAGATTGTCTTATATTGACAAAAAGGAAAAGGAAAAACTTACACATGAACAAGGCACATCACATATACTTCATCAAATGAAATAAAGTATTCACATGTATCATTCATCCAACCATTTACAGGGATATTATTCTTCTCCAGAAAGTTGTGAAAGTGAGTCAATGTTTCCTAAAATCAGTCCAGTCTGTCCCTAGAGGCATAGCTTATCTTTTCCAAAGACAGATAAAAATCATTCCTTTCAGCCAATGTGAGGCAGTACAGGAACATCTGATTTTCATCATACAGTGATTTGTTTTCAAAGAACAAATATTTAATAAGGATCTTACATTCAACAAGCACATGTTAGAATTCACAAGAACTTATTTGCCAATAACTTGAGAGACGATGTTCATGATTTGACCCCAGAATGATAAAATGTGCTGACAGAAAGTGTCTTTGCATTCTCTACATGTCAAGCAAGCATCAGGAATATCAGGATTAGGGTGGTGAACTTTCACTGGTGTTATGTTCAGCCTGGTAACCCATTTAAATTTTAACAACGTTGAATTTGTATTTATTGATCTGGGCTGAGCCAGCAACCAAGCTTGTGACCATTCTTCATCTGTTAAGTCTACCTGACAATCTGTTCTCTGCTTGACAAGAGTGTGACAAAGATTCCTTGGATTTACTCACAACCAGTTTGTATAAAACTGAAAAAATATCCTTGAGAACATGGACGCCCAACCAGGGTCCTCGAGGACTGGTGTCCTGCAGGTTTTCCAATTGTTCCTGCTGGAAAACACCTAGCTCAGACTCAGACGTCATGTCGTCAGGTGGGAAATGTGTTTCCTATAGAAATGCTATCTTTGCCTCCTGCTTGTTTTAGTTTCACAAGTCATGTGATAATCTATATATATATATATATATATATATATATATATATATACTACTCACAAAAAGTTAGGGATATTTGGCTTTCAGGTGAAATTTATGGAAAATGCAATATGTTGATGCTACAGTGATATAATATCATAAAAGTAAGACATTTAAGTAGAAGGATGCACTACTGATTTCCTCATCTCAAAAAATTCATTCAACACAAAAGGTAACAACAATGGTAGTTACACCACAACAAAAAAATTTGAACGTCTCAATATCTGGTCATGTGCCCTTGAGCATCAATTACAGCTTGACGACGACGTCTCATGCTGTTCACAAGGCAACTTATTGCCTGCTGAGGCATGGCATCCCACTCTTCTTGAAGGGCAGCCCTCAGGTCATTGAGGTTCTGGGGTGCAGGGTCTCGAGCCTCTACACGACGGCTCAGCTGATCCCACAGGTTTTCAATGGGATTCAGGTCTGGAGAGAGTGCAGGCCGTTCCATTTGAGGTACACCAGTCTCCAACAGCCGTTCCCTGATGATGCGGCCTCGATGAGCAGGAGCATTGTCGTCCATGAAGATGAAATTAGGCCTGTGCTGTTCATGTAGGGGCACAATCACTGGATTAATGATGTTATTCAGGTAGTATGGGCTTGTCACTGTACCATTCACAAAGTGTAGGGCAGTTCTGTACCAAGTGGACACCCCTGCCCACACTGTAACACCGCCACCACCAAAAGCTGGCCTGGTGACAACAGTGGCTGATGCATAGCGCTCTCCCTGACGTCTCCAACATCGTTGCCGGCCATCATTTCTGCTCAGTGTGAATCGACTTTCATCAGAGAACAGCACTGAGGCCCACTGGTTCCTCGTCCAGCGTAAATGCTCCCTGGCCCATGCAAGACGATGATGCCTGTGCCTGGTGGTGTGGTCAGGTACCCGTGCAGGTCGTCTAGCACGCAGACCACGCTGATGGAAACGGTTTGGAATGGTCTGACGAGACACTTGGGTGCCTCTCACCTCTCTTAAACGTGCCTGGAGTTGAGTGGCATTCATCATCCGGTTTCTCAGGGCAGTGTTCACAATGTAGCGGTCATCAGCACGGGATGTGGCCAAAGGACGTCCACTTCTAGGCCTTTCTGTGACTCTTCCAGTCTCTCCATATCTCTGTTGCAACCTGCTGATGACACTCTGTGACACTCCAAGCTCAGTGGCCACTTCTGTCTGAGAACGTCCTGTTTGAAGCATCGCAATGGCAAGGGACTGTTGTTCCATTGTTAGGTGTCGTCTTGGTCTCATGATGTCAAAATGTGAACAGCATGATGAGGACAACTGTTTAAACACCAGCTCTAATTGAACCAGGACATTTATTGGTCAATTCAAGGATCACACACCTGCCGTGATTTTTGCCGTTAAGCTCCTTGTTAGAGAACAGCAACTTGTGCAAAATTTATTGAAACATTTAACAGTTGGACATGTGCATTTAAAAGCTTAGAGAAGATCACATTAAGTTCACCTGTACAGGTTTGGATGCATTTTAGGCTTGTTGTGAAATTTCACCCAAAAGCTGAATATCCCTAACTTTTTGTGAATAGTGTATATGAAAGATGTTGATGCCTGATGGCTGAAAAGACTCAAGATGTTCCTGATAACAAAACAAACAGACCAACAACAACAAAAAGTGTATTTCCCCAGATGAAATACACGTGACCCTTCCCTGATTGACAATTAGGCTGTGCCACATATCCGGGAAACAACATCCAAAACTGTTCTTACAAAACCTCTCTGTAAACTAAAGTCTAAATAATACATCTGATATCGCAATCAGAACACAAATCTAAAAAAGATTTCAGCCCCCCCCCCCGCCCTGCATGTTTTATAGGCAACCCTACCTCCCAACACACCTGAATGAAATGAAGCCTCGTTAACAGGCTGCAAAGAACTTTATGAGAAAGTTCAATAATCGGACTCAGGTGCTTTGGAGGAGGATCGTATTTAAAACAGGCAGGGCTGGGCGAGAGGGGGGGTGCTGAGGACTGGAATTGAGAAACACTGATTTAAATAGACTAAAACAAATACTCTCATTCCAACATTATTCATACAACAAAGTCATGAGAATACAAATGTCACCTGCAAACGCAGGTCCCTCCAAACAGCACCAGTCGCTGTCTTGTTCTTATCCGTTTTCAAACCCTGCAAACGTCCCGGCACCAGCTTCTGTGTCAAAAGGTGTGTTGCTTTCCTCCAACAGACACAAGCAGAGATGCAGGGTACATCATCCATACTGTAAGTCATGGAGAGGGAGTCCGTTCATTTTTACAGGGTTGGACATCTTCCTCTGCTCGAGTTAATCACTTACAAGTTGGGAAAAACATGACTTAACTGTTGTCCACACAGGTATCTCTTCTTCCTGGCTGCTTGTATTACTTCATTACCACCGCTCTGGGACAGGAAATAGGGCCTCGGTTTCCACGTGCACTGCCATGGTGGAATCACCCACTCTGTGCACTCTTTCAGTTGTGGTTCGGGAAAGTTGTCTTCCTCAAGCACTTTTAGGATCCACATCTCCAAATATGTACAGATATTTCCTTGTTCCACTAGGCATGATTTTCCAGGTCATCTGGCTTCTGGACAAACACTTCCAGCAGTTTTCATGGTAATGATGTCTAATATAAATTAGACCCCACCAGCATCTTATTGCTCTCTTCTGGAGGGCAACAGTATGACGCCATCGGTTGGCCCGAGCAGATCTGGTACCGACACCGGTTTCTGGTAGCTCTCTGAATATTTCTTCAACTTTACACAGGAAGTCACATGTCTGCCTGCCTAACAGCACGCCTCAAGCTGAAGTCCCAGTCCATCATTGTACAGGGATGGCACAATCGTATAAGTTATTATAATCATAGAAAACAACCCTTAAAAGAGCAAATAAGGACTAAATGTTGGGTTGCTCCATCATCAGTTCAAACTGCCCTCTCAAGCACCCCACTGGTTTCCACTAATTTGGCTCCCACTGGGTTTCAGCCTGACAGTCCAAACCCAAGAGGCAAGAAACCCATTAGTGGCAGGTCTCAGACTACATTTAGACTGCTTCGCTGAGGCAAGAATACTCTGACACTCTGAGGGTAATAAGATTATATTCCACATCTGGAACAAGAGTTGTGTACTCAGACAGCGCTGCTCATTATTGAAGATCTACAATGACGTGTCAGTTGTGGAGAAATTACCGGTGGTGGTAGCAGGCTTCACCTAAACTCTGGGAACTCTTGCAGTATCGATGTGTGAATATGCCATGAGAGTGATGGTGTGTATGTGTGTGTGTCCTTTCTCTCCCAGGTGACTGGTCTAAATTTGGTTACCCAGCCACCTGGATCCTTTATCAGGCACTAACAAGCTAACTGCCTGTCATTTGAACAAAGGACACGTCTTCGTGGCAAGCAGTGAGGAAGAAAGGGAGAATATTTAGCTTCACAAAAAAATGAATAAATAAAACACTCATTTATTCATTTTCTGTACTTCTCAGTGCATTTCAGGGTTGCGAGGAAGCTGGACCTTTCCCAGTAATCACTGGGAGAGAGGCAGGTAGACCCTGGACAGGTCACCAGTCCATCACAGGGCCGAGGTGTTCTGAATGTAAACATATGACACAGACCAGCCATCATTTAGAAAATGGTGTATTCTACATAAACGTGATTTCCCAGAAGAAACAGAGAAAAACAAAGAGACAGAAATAGCTAAGCTGTTTTTCAAGAGTGCAGACACATTCAGTTTACAGCAGAGAGTGTCTGCACACTTCAGTTTTCACCATCAAGGTGAGGATACACATGCAGGAGGTGCATATAACAACAAGACGCTGGCAACACATGGCTGAGCCAATCCCCTGCAACACAAATGCAAGTTTTTTCTTCTTTCAACTCATTGAAAACAATGTAAGAGAAGAAAAAGCAGACATTTGCATTTCTTCCTCCACTGTTTCAAAGCGATGCTGCACGTCATCCTGCTGTTTATGCGACAGCATTTAACCACATCTGAGTAAAATGCAGCTGAAATTTTCACACCTAAACTTTTAGAAACTTTTAGGAAGATTTTTATTGACTTGAATTTTAAACTTTCTGACATTTCAAACTGTGAAATCTTAAAATATAACTACAAGAACAAGCATTCATGAGTCATATAGTCTAAACAAATGTCAAAACCATAAAATAATTACTCTTATTTGATGCAGTTAAATGAACAATACGACTAAATTTAATGCCTGCTCGTCCCAGAGGAGTGTTACATGTCAGATTTATTTCACTGGATCTGACCCCTTTATTAAAATCTATTTATTTGTCATGGACTACGTACATTTCAAATATACAGTTGTGCTCATATTTATTCATTAAAGAAGGAAAAAAACAGCTGCCTGTAAAATAAGCTGAAATTGACTGAAGTGAGTGTGGAGTTTGCATGTTCTCCCTGTGTATGCGTGGGTTCTCTCCGGGTTCTCCGGCTTCCTCCCACCATCCAAAGACATGATGTTAGATTAATTAGTTACTCTAAATTGCCCATAAGAATGAATGTGTGTGTGTGTGTGTGGTTGTTTGTCTCTGTGTGGCCCTGCGATGGACTGGCGAGCTGTCCAGGGTGTACCCTGCCTGTCGCCCAAAGCCAGCTGGGATAGGCTCCAGCTTCCCCGCAACCCTGAATTGGAATAAGCGGTTCAGAAAATGAATGATGAATGAATGATGACTAAAGTGATAATAAATAAAGATTTAATGAGTATCATTACATTATTTTTAATTCTGGTTCAATCGAATTTTTTTTTTCAAATCAAACAAATAAGATAATTTACTACATATTCCATCAGTCATAAAGTAATATTTAGTTGAAGAATCCTTTAATGTTTCCGCTCCAGTCAGGTGTTTTCTGTTCCTCTCAGTCAGACTTCTGCACCTGTTGACAGGTAATTTGTCCCACTGTTCAACAGAAAAGTCTCTCATTTGTCCAGGAACAATTTGTTTTTTTGTTTTATTTTTCTTTCTTCAATTCAATTAAATAAAAAAAACAGTGTCTTATGTTACTAAATTATATTATTTAAGTTTTTAGTTATTGTTCCTTTTTGAAAGTCTCCAGTTATTTGAGTGACTGTTGTAAATTCAGACTTTGGGATGAATACATATGAGCACAACTGTACATATTTCCATTTGATGTACTTTATCAGAGTAACCCAATAGCAATAAATCCTAAGGGTTACTTGTGGCAAATGATGGCAGACGTCATGCTGTATTTGTTAAGAAGCTCACCGTTATGTGAGCCGACTTTATTCTTTGGGGGCAAAACTGAATGTACACAGCTCTGGGAAAGAAATCTACTGACCAGCAGCTTGACTGGCAGCTTCGTGGTGTCAAGCTTACTGAAAATGCTATTTCTGAAATCCAAGAAGTCAAGTAAAGTCAAGTGTATTTCTGTCAGTATCATAGACAATGTCCCAGTGGGCTTTACAGGCCTACGCAAGAAACGGTTGTTAAGCCCAAAGAAAGTCAATAAAAGCAGGCAAAGCCTGGGAGGCGGCACGAGAAAAGTGGAGACAGAACTACTAAAGTAAGAGAAAATGAAGAATTCTATGTGCCTTACACAACAGAGCAGATCGGGGTTCCACGGTGATTCTCATGCAGCACTAACAAGAGCGAAGGCTGCAGGAGTCGTGCAACACATTTCAGCATCCATCTTACATGAGACGAGGGCGCAGTTACAGCAGCTTATACATTTCTGCTGCTGCTTTACATGAATACAATGTGGCCACGTTAAAATGAGACACAACTCTGTGTTCATCCTAACAGTCTGAAGGGAAGGTGCAGCCAGTCTTCCTTCCATCTATAACATACATTCTAGTGATGTCTTTCACAGAGTCTTAGAGCCAAACCAGTTAGGAAGTTTTAGGCCAACGTGAAGGCAGCTTGTGTGTCGCGCTACTATTTTTGTTTCTGTGCCTTCGTGCAGTCAGTCAGTTGTTCATCTGATGGTCAGCTTCGGGAACATTTTGACCCTTACCATGATGGTGGCAGTGAATGCAGGGTTGTTGAGGACCGAGGCAAATGGACACCTGCTCCGGTCGTCAGTGTGTTTTACCACCATGGTCACATGAAGGCGTTTTCCTGGCAGTCGGATTTTGGACTTTCTGGTTGGAGATCAGTTCTGATAGATTCTGTTTGTCAGTCCGGTTTCTGCTTCTGGTGATATTTTCTATATCTGTGCACTGTTTTGTAACTGTTTTTATGTACAAGTAAAGCTACAAAATGAGGGATTATTCCAGTCAGAGTGTATTTTGAAGTTTAAAAGTCTGACTTTCCCACTTGGATGTGTTGCAGCTTGAGTTGTTTGATCAATGGTGACAGAATCCAGCTGTGCCAGAAAACTGCATCCCCTGCATGAGGAATCAGATGCAGGAAGTTGTGGAGATGCAGGCATGTTTTTTTTTCTGAATTTGGAAAAAGTCCTGTGACTTTGATCTGCAGGAGCTCATTTAACGCAGGGTTTCCTCTCAGATTGGAAGCTCAGAGGCTTCTCGGCTCAGACTGCCAACCCTTTCACTCCAGTGGCCTCCAGACATTCTTCATGTTGCCGCCCCATTAAACAAGCTCAGCTCTTAATTGCAGTGGCATTTTATCTGGAACATACAGGGGAGCTGTGTTACTGTAGTCAGCAGTCCATAAGGTTCATTTTCATATTCCTGTCAGCGCTTTCAAACCAGAAAAAGTTCTGGAGACTCTTTTTACATCCCTTTATGACTTCAATGGTAAAACTGTCAACAGTGCTCGTCACCAACCGCGAGGCCTTTTGGGTGCGGACGGCTTGGTGTTGAGGCATTTCCACTGCACTACAAAAACTACAATCCAAGTAAGATTAAAAATCTTAAACTGAGTACACATATGCTTATTTTTTTTAAAGGTAAGATAATTCTCAGGTTTTATGCCAGAGAATTCCTCTTGTTTTAAGAATATTTTTACTTGTTTTGGGAAGTCTTGACAAGCCAAATGTTCTTGTTCTGTTGGCAGATAATTTATCTTACTTTAAGCAACATTTACCTCAGTTTTGTAGATATTTTGTTTTGTTTTTTAAGGCTGAGTTTTTGCAGTGTACGTCTTCCTGTTTGCTTCATCTTCTTACCTCCATGAATAGAAATGTGTTCATGTTAACTCTTAACTGTGTCATTAATTTCCTTTCAGTCACTGGTGCAGATTTAACAGCTGTTAAACATGAAAAAAGGAAAAAACAACAGCACCACTGCTAATTACTATCAATGAACTTCTCAGGAATATGTTTGTATTAAAGAGCCAATGCGGCACAGATGTAGGTGTAATTAAAAACTTCCAAAGCGTTTAAGTCTTCCTGAGATGCTGACTGTAATCACAGAGTTTTTCATTAAATACAACTCAGTCAGGTGCAGGATCGGCCAGTTTATCTGCATAGCACAGTCCATGAACAAGACGATTCAAATATAATTAAAATCATATCAAATCCAAATGAAACCACATAAAATAACTAAATTAAATCAAAACAAATAAAATAAGCAACAGTTTAGACTTTTAGTCTAATCAGGAACATGAGCAAAATGTTCATATTGAGTGTCTCAGCATGTGAAGCATGACTCTCACTGACATACGTCCCTCTCATAAAAACCTGGATTACAGTTTTCCAGATGACATATGAAATGTTAGCAAATGGTAGAGCTGGTAGAGTTTTAAAGAAGAAAAGAAGAGAGAACCAGATGCAGCTCTGACAAACAGAAAATGTGGCATCGGGCAGGAAAGCTGCTGCAAACTGGTGGCCACCTTCTCAGCTTCACACACACCTGGGTGTGGAGCTCCAGTCTGGTGTTTACAAGCCGGCCGTCTTTCATTTACGTTCATATGAGTCGCCTCCTCGGACCCCTCGCTTCGCCCTCCTTATAGCTACAGCCAGCGAACACCAGCCAGGATGTGACGTTACCGCTGATAAAACACCGTCGCTTCGTCCACCGCTGAGCAGGTGGAGGGAGGTCTGGCTTACGATTCACAAGAAGCACAAAGCAGCAAACCTGGTGGGGAAACACTTTTAATTTTCCCCCGTTAAGCTAATAAATGTAAGTTTCCTTCATTCATTCACACATCCAGTTAAGTACCTCAGGGAAGCTGGAGTCTGTCCCAGCAGTCTGGGCGAGAGGCAGGTGCACCTGGACGGGGGGGGGGGGGTAGAGGAATGGAAGCTCCTGGCAGAGAGAAGCACATCCGTTCCTTCGTTTGGACTTCTGCTCCGCTGTCTTTCTTTACAACCAGGTGAGCTCTAAGGGGGGTGTCAGGTCACGCAGGCCACATGCTTCTCCAAGGCTTTAAGTGGGTTCAAAGCAACACAGACAGAGCCAGCTGTCCGTCTGCCAGCTCTCAGTCAGAGGGGGGGGCAGATAAAATATGCACTCCTATTAGCCAGTTTTAAGGCAACATGTTCATCAGAACATCCTGTATATACGACACATCAGTGTGATGTTTGTTTACTCAACACATTTACAATGTCGGCTGACCGATAAGGGAAACAATAACTGGAAAAATAAGTCAGAATAACACGTAGAGAGGGACGCTGCTGTTGTTATGATCAGATCACGCGAGGGACGTTGTTATGATCAGATCACACACTCGTGTCCACTGCGCTGCCATTCAGTCTCTGCTGCTCCTCCAGATAACTCTGCTTTCTTCACAAAGGCTGGAAACTGTCTCTACAACTGGCAGAGTGTGTTTTCAATCAGCAGAAATACTTACAAAGTGTGAATGTGAGTGACAGATGCCCCACAGAAAGACAGACTGCCTTCCTCTGACTGAATGAGCCCAGGGTTCCCCGTACAGCCGTTATAAGGCCGTTACGCTCCTTCTGCCTCTGATATCAGCAGCAACACTTTACTTACTGTTGTCTCACTGAACACTGATCTTATCTTTTCCTTCTCTTCATCATTTAAACGTATCTGTCTCACAGCTCACAGCCAGAAACATGATGTGTGGTGGCAGGAAATGGAAGAGCCATGGTGGAAAGCCAACAGGAAGGAAAAGAAACACCAGAATAATGTCTCTGAACGCACAAGCAAAATGTTTCCAACAGCTTTCTGGATCTATGAAGGAAAGATCAGAGCAGAACTGCAGGCGAAACGGGTCCAACATGGTACAGAAGAGACATCAGGCGAAATGAAATGAGGAATGTTGGATTATAATAACATATTTACCAGACGGTCCAGCTGTTGTGTTTCTAGTGATGAAAGGTCAATTTGCTGTTTAAAGGGGTGCTATGATAATATTTGGAGTTTTCTGAGCTTTCTACAGTGTTACAGTGTTGAATCCTCATCAGACATGTGAACAACACCGTTTTTTATCACCTAAACGCATGTTTGAGTTTGAGTTCCAGCACTTTCTCCGTTCGGTTTCCATGGCGACGAAAAACGCGTCGTTTTAGAGAGTTTTTTCTACGTGGAAATCCTTGTGACGTCCCGGGGGATAAGGTTGGGTGATTGGTTACCTTCTACTGGTTAACAAGGGCATGTACAAATACATCAGGCGGGTGGAAAACGTGGGATAAAGTTATTTCCAACGATGGCTGGTGAGTTTACCAAAGAGAGACATCCTGCTGCATTCGTTGCTGTGGGTTGCTGTTTTCCACTTCGTTTTCAGGCTCTGATTCAGGTTCCAACATGTAGGGCTGTATGCTATGTGTTGACATTGTATTTTGTTTTTTTATTGAGTTCATATGAGCCTAATCCTTCTGTTTATGAGACGTTACAATGACGGTGAAAGCAGGTGCGGTGCGCGCTCCCGATGTACTGCAGTGGCGGGAGGCGGGGCTTAATGCGGAAGAGTCTCAATCCACTCGTTTTGCCCGCAGGCTGATCTGACAGCCTACGGAGAGGGTCGGTCTGAAGTAAATAAAGCCATTTGTGACAATAACTCCATCAATCCCAGCCCTTCTGGTCTCAGAAATAAAAATAAATTAGCCTGAAATGCACAAAATAGTTGCACTTTAACGTCATAATTATTCTTCCAAATGAACATTTATTATTCAGGCATCTGGTCAGGATGCCTCCTGGACCTCCCTGGTGAGGTGTTCCAGGCACGTCCCTCTGGGAGGAGACCCCGGGGAAGACCCAGGACACGCTGGAGGGATTATATCTCTCGGCTGTCCTGGGAACGCCTCGGGATCCCCCCCGCAGAGTTGGCAAATGTGGCTGGGGAGAGGGAAGTCTGGGCTTCCCTACTTAGCCTGCTGCCCCCGCGACCCGACCCCGGATAAGCGGCAGAAGATGGATGGATGGATGGATGGATGGATATTTATTACATGCATAGCTAATAATTATGATGCATTGTGTCATATTATCTGCTCAAGAGTTTGTAAGGTGCTGGTTGTAATGTCATGAGGTTTGGCCGTGGGCGCACCGTTAGCGGTTTACATATGGAAGATTGTACGCGCATGCGCTGCAGAGTATTCACCATCAGAATGGTTCAGAGCGGTTAGCAGTTTCACTTTGTGGTAAAACAATAAAATCAGTTATGAAAAGACATTGTTGGGGTCGTCATTCAAGTATCAGCAATATAACACCAGAGTCCTTATGCGTGATTACAACATGAATGTGGTAGCAACATGCTAACAGCATAACATGCATGACAAGCAAGATTTGTACTGTTTATTACATTATATGACTAATAAAGTATCCCAAACTTTTTATTACATTATACTAATATTTTACAACCTTATAGCTAGTTAGACATGAGGAGTTGAACTGTGATCTGAAACGTGGATTCAGGCACAGTGAGGTGCAAACGTCTCCAGCCTCAGCAGCTGACATGATTTCCAGTCTTCACTGGAGACACGAGGTAATTCTCCTCATGGATCTGCAACCCCTCATCCTGTGTACTGATGCATCTCCTGCTGCAGAAACAAAATGATTTAGCTTTAATAAAGTAAAAAGCTAAAATAAAATTCAGTCTGAAAGAATCAGACGTGTTAATCTACATGAAAAGGGAAGGTTGACGCCACCTTTGTTTTAACTTCGCTTTGATTTAACAGTTTCACCGAGAGCTGTGAAGCGCCGCTGTGGCAAGGATGGATGGGGGAATGGAAGATATGATGCAGTTTTCTCTCCAAGAAGCAAAACAGCCTTTCAATATGCAAGTAAAACATTAATAAAGCCGCTGAGACATAATAACTATTTAAGCATTTTGTCAATTTTACTGCATGGAAACTCTGAATATCAAATCTGTCATTTTATCAGCAACTCAAATAAGCAGAACTATGCACAAAGTAACTAAATACAACTAAAAAAAACATTTCAGAATAGCCTTTTAGAGTGCACTACAAACTTCTGAATTCCTCAAAGGCTAGTTTGCATTTCGGAGACAAATACTGTGAGCGGCTGAGGAGATGCTGAGCACACAAGCTGGAGCGTGATCCCATGCAGGGTTTCCAGCAGCACAGCAGGAGCTCTTGCAGCGGAGAAAAGAAGAATCACGTTGACTTGAGCAGGCAGAAGTTTAACACAAGCAAAGTGAATGGTTTTAAGCAGCTAAATCTTTAATGCGGGGATGAGTTTTAGTACATGCCCGTGTAAGCCCGTTTCCCCAGAAAGCATTACTTCTCCTCGTCGCAGTCTTTAGCTGGGATCAGCTCACACGTCCACAGAGGAAACAACTCGCTTTCATTCAGGTTTGGTTTGTTTTCGTTTCAGACAAATCCGGCCGCTGAAGTTGTCCTGAGGAACATCTGCATGAACATCTGATCATGATTGAGTTTCAGAAAGTTTCTTGCAGCTAGAAAAGATTCTTTTGGTAATTTTCTGTAAAGGGGTCGACCCAGTTCTGTCTTCATTCTTAATGAAGCTCATAAGAGATCACCTGCAGGACGACGTGTGAGATTTAGTGCCATGTTAAGTCAAACGGCGCTCTTCTTGCACAGGTGAATAAATCAAACTAATTCAGCAAGCGCCACAGACATGCAATATGCATACACCATAAACCCCTTGCCAGAAGGAGTACGCCAGTTATTCAAGACCATGTCGAAGATTTTTCATGGTTTCTAATAAAAAGGTTTTATGAGTCGAGCTGAATCATCAGTAGCAATGACAACGATTCTGGTTTTCCCACAGCACATCTCACATCAACACTGGGTGTGTCTTCAGCGAAGCATCTGCAAGCTGAATGAGCTGCTACAGCGTGCACAGCCATGGCAACACAGCGAAATGTCGCTGCAAAACAAATCTACTCACAGGAATGAACATAACCTGGAACCTGAAAACGTGGGAGCTGAGGAGACTGGTACTGACAGTAAGATGACTGGATTGGTAGATATTTAGAGTCTGGTTTCCATGATGGGAATAATCTGGTTAAAATGGGAAAGGAGGAGGAGGAAGAGAAGCCAGTCACTTCCAGCTTCCTAATGAACCATGACATGAAGTAACAGTTGGCCCAAACTAGTTTACATGAATCCTGCAGACTTCAAAGTCCTCCCCAGTAAGCACATATGAAACCAGTAAAGCATGCTGATCAATCTGCATGTTTTGCTGTGATCACGTCAACGTGGAGCAGAGTTGCACCATCCTGTGGAAGAACCAATCCGTCTGGTGTTCCTGCTGAGGGTCTTCAGACATGTTTTTATCATGTGGCCACAGGTCGTAAACCACCAAAGCTTCGTGTCGCTGTTATAATAAGGTGTACAGTAGTATTATAATGTCTTCATTATGCTTCCCACAACATGTAGAACTAGGTCACTAGTACTGAAAATACTGGCAACATCGTCTACAAGAGACTGGAGAGGTCGGGAGGTAAATGAGGTATTCAGACAGATTCATTCAACTGGTTTGTCAGAGAAAATGAGGGCATCACCGTACATCCCGACTTACAGTCTGATGATGCGGTTTGTGTTGCTCGGGACCCACTGCCACTCATATTTTAGACATGTTCCTTCTCCAACACACCTGATTCGCATTAATAAACTTCCTCGTTAAGTTCTCTGCAGGCCTGTTAATGAACCATTCATTTAACGGAGGCGTGTTGGAGTGGGGTTACATCGAAATCATGAGTGGGTCCCAAGGACCAAGACTGGTCCAAGACCTGCCACATTCCCGCCTCAGTTCAGGACAGGAACATATCTGTACAAGAGGATGGGACTGTTAACGATGAGTTTTCATCATTCAAGAATTGAGATCAAGACCCACCCAGAAGTTCTGGTTGTGTGCCGGGGACCGGGTATGTATGGAGGTAAATCTGTTCCACCAGATTCAGAATTTTATAAGGCTTTGAGTTTCAAGCACCCAAGTTTTATGCAGCGAATTAACATATCTGAATTTTATTAATCTAAATTAAATGCTTCAGCTTTCTAATAGTTAATTTTCACTACTGTTTTCAAAGTTTTAAAATTCAAGACTCAAAATTTAAAGATTTAAAGAAAAATTAAAAGGAAAAAAGTTCAGACTGCCACAGTTGAACAGGGAAAACTTGGTGGTGAAAAGTCGCCGTCAGAAAATCTGTTCCACTGGGAGAACAAGTTCATTCACGATGACATCGAACTGGTATCCAGTCACGTCGCGCTCCATCAGTCACCTGACTCGGACGCTGTAAGTCAGTGGCAGAGTGCTCCAATGAGAGTGGCGACAAATGCAGAAGTTACGTTCACGGAGCTGTCGACAGTTCCACCATTGACCATCCTTCATTTTCAGTGGATTGGAAGCATTTTCTCGGGTAAGTGGCTGAAATGGTGTTGTGAATCATCATCTGAATATCCTGCAAATAATTACGTCAACTGTGTTATTTAATTTGGCCAGTTTAAGTTAATTAGTTGTGCAACAAGCTGGTGGTGGTTAGCTAACAGGATCCAGTCTCTGATGCCGCCAGGAAGCCCGTATTTATCACAGATTTATTCCAGTTATTAGCTGCTGTTTGTTTTCATGTTAGGATTTTTGTTGATTTATCCTTTGGTGATGGCTGTATTAGTTCGCCTGATTTTATTTCCTGGTTGTAAACCAGACATTATAATATTAACTACATATTTAACTTTTCTTCTGAGACTAATGAGGTTAATTTGGAGTTCTACATCCTTAAAGAGACAAAGCGAAGGTAAAAGCAGCATTAATGCAGACAGCCTGGTCCTGCTGGATAAATCTGCATGTTAATAGTTTGAAAATAAATAAGAAATATTTTCTAGTATAAATGTGTATTGATTATTTTTCAGCTGATGTCAGAGCCTGGTAAACCTCCAGGCTTCCTCTGCCTGATGCAGCTGCTGCAGTCTTTTCCATCTTCTGCATCAACATGCTACTTCCGAAAATAAGAAAACGTCTGAGTCAGGCGACGGATGGAGAGTGACGTGATTGGCCGAATATCAATATGATGTTATCCCGACTTAACTAGTTCTCCCAGAGGAACAGGTTTTCTAATGGTGAATTCTAACCTCTGAGTTTTGACTGTTGAATTGTGGCAGTCTGAATATTTCCCTTTCAATATTTTATCTTTGAATTTTAAGTCTTGAATTTTGAAACTGTGAAAACATAATAGCGAAAAAAGGATTAGAAAAGAGAAGTATTTAACGGAGATTAATAAAATTCAGATATGTTAATTTGCTGCATAAAATTTTACTGCTTGAAACTCAAAGGCTTATAAAATTCTAAATCTGGTGGAACAGATTTACTTCCATAGTAATGGAGTCTAGATGTAAAATAACACTTTACAAAGCAGCTGTAGCTGAAAAAACATGTCAGTCCTCTGGAGCGGAAAGATGCACCAGCATCTCCAAACTGCACCACCTAATGATGACACAGCAGCAACACAGTCTCCGTTTCACATGATCAACAGCGATCAATCTAAATACCACTTCATAAAATTGTGTTCGAGTAAAACCAGATTTATGAAAACAAAAACTGCATGCTGTATTTTCTTGTGTGAATTATTCACATTTGGAGCTTGTTTGGTGCATGAAAAGAGAAAAATGGACGATTTTGAGAAAGAAAAAAGGGCCCAAAAGCAAAACGTTCCTCTTTTCTAACAGTGGAAAAATGCTTCATATTAATCTTCTAAAGACTGATTTGACACCCTGATGCATTTAGTTGCCGAACAGATTAAAGTACTGCCTCCTGGTGGACAGGAGGACTAACACATCCTGGAAATGTTGGAGCTGAGACCTCCTCTGTCCTGTGTGGACAGAAACTGGTTGTTCAGTAAAACAACTCATTTGTTTAGCATCTTATAGCATCTTAGAATCTTTCTGTAAATCGTTTTACAAAAACCACCAAACACATTACTGATTTTTTTATGGAAATCAAATCCAATCTAAATTCATTACTGAAGAGCTTTTTATGCATATAGCATCACAAAGTGCTTTGCTTAATAAAACAATTAATACATATCAAAAAGCTTTGTTTTACACATGCACACACTCAAACACAGCACATGTACACCCCCCCACCTCAGTTAGCATGAACATAAACTCCCATCCCTCACTTCTCTTAACTGTAGGAATACATTTATCGACAAGATGAAAATATCTGGACTGACTGTAAGGAAACAATATTTTGGGAATCCATTCACACCAAGGGCACCAAGCCAACATCATGTTTTTACAAAACACCAAGACCAGAGTCCTGCATCAGTCCAGTTTTACCCACCTAAAGGCATGGCGATGACCCAACCCGACCTGCTGAGATCTCTGACTAACATCTGGACCCAACCTCATCCCACTGCTTCATGCTGTGACCATTAACACGTTTAGTAGTTAGAAATCCACTCTGTCCTACTTTACTTCTCTGTATTCATTCTTCTGTCTCTATCTATCCCTTTCAAAGATGAAGTCCAATTATAAGTATAAAAAGGATTCAGTCACATGAATGTATTGATGCTTTTTGTTTTCTCCCTTCTTCAGAAAGATACCTCCAAGGCTCGTTGGAGTGAAGCTAAGCAAAGCCGATCACAAATGCTCCTTCACCCCCCCACTCACGGCTCCGATACATACAGTCCATATCAATCATAGCAGCCAATTAAATGCTGCGCTTCATCTCTGCATGAGGACAAGCATTTAGCATTTGGTAATAGGAAGCTGCTGCAAGTGGAGGAGGAACTGATTGTTAAGTTGCTCTTCGGGACATGACCACACAGCTGCTGCCACCTGGAAAATGCAGTAACACCAAAATTAGCATGCAAAGCTTTTGTCCACTGAACATGGCTTTTGCAGCCTGTGACAAACCGCAGTGAACTGAGCAGGGTCTTATCAGCTGCACAGAAACCAGGAATGATCACGACACTCTGCCGTGCAGGAGGGCATGGTGAGACTGTTCCAAAGGGGAAATCAGCTCAGAGCTGCCAAGGCAATGCTTTGTGTTTGTTTATGGATGTGATCACATATGTGCATGCAGTTCTACCTGTCAATCTTTTCTTAATTTACCTCCAGCAAAACCCACATGCGACTACAATAGCTGCAGTGCACACAGGGAGCTTGGAAAACATTAAATAAACACTAACAGAAATTAAAAAGCGCCGTGCTTTAGGCATAGAAATGTGGGTGTAAATGTGCTCCCAGCAGACAAAAAATGTAATACCAGCAAACATGACAAATAAGATGCACACCTTCAATAAAAGACAATTGAAATGACAATAAGACTTACTTCATTGCCTCTAATAGGTGCAGAGATTGATGTTAGCCTTAAAACAGAGAAGCAATCTTTTGAAATCCAATTATGTAAAGCTGGCAGGTTTCCCTTCACAGCCTAGGATCAATTGCACAGCAGAGAAAATGAGATATGATCCACAGTATGGAAGTCTCTGGTGGAAACAGACTGGGAAACAGTCAGACCAGCAAACAGACTGGGAGTGTTACAGAAACGGTACGGAGCAAAGAAAGAGCCGATCCGACACATTTAAAATGGAATACATGCAGAGGGAATTCATCTCCCGGCCAACAACACATGAAGTTTGTCATCCGAGCGTCTTTTTATTTGGCTGTTTACCCGTCCAGTTCAGGGAGAGTCTGTTGTTGAAACTAATGTTTCATAACACATAAATGTGAGAAAATACTCAACTTAAACTTGTCCCCTGGGTCTTGTCAAAGACACAGTAATGACTTTCTTTTCTCAGTGACAGCGTGTGATGCTGGCCTCCAGTTGTATTTTTTATTAAAGCACAAGCAGCTGTGGCAGTCGGCGTCTCCTCGCGCCTGTCAGAGACTGCTGAACAATTTCAAGTTTTGTACCAAGCCCAATTAGTTCAGTGGCAGAACTTATTGGAGTGAAACAGAGCAGTGCAGAATATGAACCAAAGCATTTTCGGTTTAAATAAAGAGGAAAGAAAAATGTCAATCACACTCACGAGGCACGGTGTCTGGGAATAAGTAAAACAAGTTGCTTCACACGACTGCCTCACTAGAGTATTAGTCCTGGCACTTCATTGCTAAATGCTCTCCTCCACTGCACTTTGCCGGTGATGGAGCACTTGTTATCGAGTTTGAAGAAATTCAAGCTGGGACAGATATCAAAAGCACTCTTTCATCTCCACACTGGTTGAGAAGCAATGTTTTACACTCCCTTTCTCCCAGTTTGCTGGTGAGACCTTACCCAGCGATGCAGCCGTGGAGGATGGATCACGTGTTACTTTTTCTACTGAGTACTGAGAGGTGATCCGGTAATCACACAAAATGAGTCATCTGAAACTTTTCTGGGACAGTTGGAGATAAGACATGCAGAAGAAGTGGAGGATGAAACTGTTGACAGGAAAGGTGTTGGTCCATGAAGAGCAACCAGTAAATCGCCTGCTTAGTGCCAGAAAGGTTTCATTTCAAATCACAAACTATTCTGCAGTTTTCCTGTGAAAACAAGTCAGAGATAAAAAAAAAAAAAAAAACAACTTTCTGCTGTTTGTTTTAATGAAACAGAACTTTGCTTTCACAAGACCAAGCTTGAAAAGGAGCAGATTCTTTGTTAGCGCTTCATTTCTCTGTTTACTGTCACATGTGGGAAGAATCCCTGAATGGCTTTTCTGAAAGCTCACAAAATCTTGCTTTCTCATGGATTATAAAAACCATCAGTTCATTAGCTTAAGAAAACATTATTCTGTCTCAAAATGGCAACATAGTTAAGTCTTTATCTCAAGGTTTAAGACACTGAAAATATCCACAGAACATGGATACTATTGGCTTTTATAGAAGATACAAAGCTCTTGAGTGAACGGAATAATGACTTTTTCTTCTTTCCTTAACAGTCTGGGGACGGTGATGCCAGGGACCATGTTGTGTTTAATCCAGCATAGCTTTCGAACCATAGAAAATAGAAACTTACTCCCCCCCCCCTCTTAATCGGGAGACTCCGGGCTTTCAGACGGTAGTTCCAGCATCACTGTAGCCCATTCATAGGTGATACAGTGTTGTGTTAAATTAGGTTTCCAATCAGAGCCTTTGTCTTTGGCGCATGACACGTGTTTGTCCAATCAGAGCCGATGATGCCTCAGGAAACGCCTCCAAACGGTGTCAATCACTCTGCATCGGTGTCATTAGCAGTCGGATAGCTGCCTTCTGTATTTACAAGGCCGATAAATGATGAAAACAACAGCTTTTACACACACATACCATGTGTAATTGCTCAAACAAACATTTGCATTACTCAGGTAGTTTATTTCAACATAAACGACACAACGGCGTCGTAACAGATGTATAACTTGGTAACAGATACAGTGTGTGCAGCTGACAGTGATTTCAGAAAGCTGCGGTGCTTCAGTCCCCTTCAGTACCTTTAGTCATGCTTCCAAATTATAATACTCTTTATTCCAAGCAAAGGAGCCTCATTTACATAGCAGTTTATGATATTTCAAGTCAAAATAAAAAAAAAACAAAAAAACCCAAAAAACAAGGTATAGGACCTTATGGGGCATTTAAAGGTGGTGTTTATTAGCATTTAAACTAAAAAAAAGTCAGGCGAGGTTTATTTCTCTAAAATACCCTCGGTCCCCAGAGGGTTAAGAAGAGCTAAACTTATACTTCACTGGTTTGAAGTTTCAGGGTTAGGAACTACAGGCGCATTTGTCACTGACTCATTTCAGTTGTTGTCGCATAGGATTTGTTTACATGTCTGAGTAAAATGCTTTGTGTTTTCTGAAAGGATTCAAGGTGAAAGGCTGAGGAAGCTCCTGGGGAGGAGAGGTCAAGCTGAAGTGTACGTGATGGATCGGTGAGCAGGAGATTTCCAGTTGAACACACAGAAGATGGCGTCCTTCCTGTCTTAATCTCGATGAGCGCTACTCAGTTCAGTCCAACAGCAGTTCCCCACAACCTAGCTGCTTTTCAGTCTTACCCTGCTCCAACACACCTGTCTCAAATTCATGATTCATGTTGGATCCATTTAACTTGAATCAGGTGTGTTGGAGCAGGGTCACATAGAAAACCTGCAGGATTGAGTAAGTATGGAGTAGCCCTGGTCTAACAACTGAGTGTCTCTTAGCCACCAGATGTTGGTGGATCTCTGAGTCTTGAGGAGATGCCTCCCCTGTATGCTGCTGTTCGGTTGGGAAAATAAATGGTTTAAGTCACCTGGTAATCTGTGGTGGGACGATAGTGTTTTAGCATATGTGTGATTATTAGTTTGTGCAGTTAGCAGAGCGTGAGATTGACAGGCAGTTAGTTGCAGTGATCCGGACTCTGCGATGGTCCATTGTGGTGAAGAAGGAGCTGAGCCAGTTGATCTTTGTTTCCCTCACCTATGGTCATGAGCTCTGGGTTGTGATCGAAGGAACGAGATCTCGTATACAGATGACTGAAATGAGTTTTCTACGCAGGGTGGCTGGTTGTCCATATCCACAGGAGCCAGTTGAGGTGGTTCGGGCATCTGGTCAGGATGCCTCCTGGACCTCCCTGGTGAGATGTTTCAAGCACGACCTTGTGGGAGAAGACCCCGGGGAAGACCCAGGACACGCTGGAGTGAGTGTATATTTCAGCTGGAATGGGAACGCCTTGGATGGATGGATGGATGGATGGATGGATGGATGGATAGTGAATGGATGGATGGATGGTGAATGGATGGATGGATGGATGGTGAATGGATGGATGGATGGATGGTGAATGGATGGATGGATGGATAGTGAATGGATGGATGGATGGATGGATGGATGGATGGATGCATGGATAGTGAATGGATGGATGGATGGTGAATGGATGGATGGATGGATGGATGGATGGATGGATGGATGGATGGATGCATGGATGGTGAATGGATGGATGGATGGTGAATGGATGGATGGATGGTGAATGGATGGATGGATGGATGGTGAATGGATGGATGGATGGATGGATGGATGGATGGATGGATGGATGCATGGATAGTGAATGGATGGATGGATGGTGAATGGATGGATGGATGGATGGTGAATGGATGGATGGATGGATGGATGGATGGATGGATGGATGGTGAATGGATGGATGGATGGATGGATGGATGGATGCTGTAAATTTAAACATATCTGAAAAAATATTAGTTTTCTTTAAATCTTGTCTTTATTCAACGCATGTTGTATGCTTTAACATTACTGACTCTGAAGCCATGAGCAGGTTGTTGTAAATTTCTTTGCTACTCCACTCCTGTAATTGGATCTGATGAAACTGAGGTGTCAGTGACCTTTGCTGCAAGCCAGCTTGTTTAAATTGGATGTCTAGTAACCCTTGTCACCTTTAAATCATCAGACAGGGTGATGGCAGGTAAGATGACAGCTCTCCTACGAGGTTAGATCAGTAATTTGTAAAGTCCAATGGGGGACATACTGGGGGGGAGGGGCATCAAAAACTTAACAAAGCAATCCGAATCCATGCAAAAACAAGGAATTACAGTGCAGGGTTGGAAATTCTGGTGGTCTTTTAAGTGTAGCCCTTGAAGTTTTCTCTGTAAAATGTTAGATTATGAGTGAAACTGAAGCGTTTGCAGGAGATGGAAACTGTCAGATATCCTCCTGAAGCCCAGGAGTGTTTAACATGCTTCACACTTAATGGCCACCACATGAATGCTTAAATGTTTCAAAAGGTTATGTACCCTGTAGCCCTTTCGAAAGGTTATCTGCCCTGCAGCGTTAGAGCCATTACCTGGTGGCGTTCCTGATGGAAAGTGGTGTTGTGTCTGGCCTTAAACTAAGCTGCATCATTTATCAGCCGTTGGTTTCCCCAGGAATGGGTTTACAAACAAATACTCTCATTAAATCACCAATATTATATGGATCACAGTAAGAAGTCTGTCAGGTGTGTCAGCTGGTTAGTGGGCAGTGGGTTACTTTGTGGTTAACCAGCTGAATAAATGACTGCTGTAAGAGTTGTTTTAAATGTAGCATCATTTTGTTGTGCCATCCAGCAGTTCAGTCAGGTCATCAACACTGACATAAAATAGACACTACATCTTTTCTTCTACCTTTCAGGTTTTCAGTGAAATCATATCAAACTGCTTCCTGTAACATCCATACTAATGTTAAAATCAGTGTGAACCAGCATGGAGGTAAGATTCATCAAGTAGTCTCCCAAATATTAATCCAAGTTTCATGGAAAAGAAAGCCATTGTTCTGTCTTCCCGTCACTGTTTTGGACAATAATAATATTTCATAAAGTCCCCAAAAGTTTATCAACTTATAGAAAAATGTCTCCTTTCAGTGTACTGAAAAAGGTAGTATTGTGGGTGTACTCCAGCAGACACTGTGGTACTGTGCTGCCCCAAAGTTTGAAGTATTCTTTTAGTTTCCTGTTGTTTGTTGCAGCAAACAGACGACCAAAGAATGAATGACTGAATGAATAAATGAATGAATGAATGATGGGGGGATATTCTGCTCCCCATAACTCAATGTGACAAGTGAAAGGTGTCCAGTCAGCGTCAGACAAGTCCAAATGACTACTACACATATGTATATACATACATGCACGTAGCTACTGCATATCTGCACGCAGACGTGCACAACAACAGCAGCATTGAGGTCTGACATCGTTGATTTCATGCATTTGCTTCTAGTTTCTGAAACAGTGAAAATTTGTGGGATTTGATGTAAAAGTTTCTCTCCAGAAATGATTGATCTCCGATCAAGCCCTCCATGCTTTTTTGCTCAGGTGGTGACGATGCAGTGGGAATAACTGGCTGTTTGGACTTGGTTAGCGTGTGTCTGAAAGCAGAGCTGATATGATCTCTTTTTAACCCTCAAACCAAACATGCTAGCTAACATCCTGTTTGAGATTTTCTGAAGAATCCCATTGCGTAACTGGGCGGTCCAACTGCAGCAGTGAAACGAAGCTTATTGGGAAAATGAAATCATAATCAGAGCAGGAATCTGATCTTTACAGCAACATTTCCTTCTTCAACAACCACATCGAACACCTGTACCTTGAAGGCTGCATTATCTGCACTTTTTCTTGTGTTTTTTGTGATGGTTCTGTTAGCATGAAGCTGCATCGTTGTTTAAGTCGTGGGATTCAAATCATGTGAAAAAAGGAGCAGCTGGCTGACAACTCTTCCTCTCTTCATGGTAAAAATAATCCTGTCAGAAACACAAACAGATCACATCCAGTGGGGTCCCACAGCTTAACGACTAAAGCTTCAAGATAAAACAGTTTTACTCCATTTTAGATTCATTCATTATTCTAACCGCTTAGTCTGATGAAGGGTCACGGGGAAGCTGGAGCCTATCCCAGCAGTCTTTGGGCGAATGGCAGGGTACACCCTGAAGCGTCCACACACACTCCCATTCACTTCAATGGGCAATTTAGATCAACCAATCAACCATGTCTTTGGATGGTGGGAGGACGCCGGAGTACTTGGAGAGAAGGCATACATAGGGAGAACATGTCCAAAACCAGCCCAGGGTTGAACCAGCAACCTTCTTGCTGTGAGGCCACAGTGTTTAACACTTTGCCACCGTTCAGCCCCACTGTAGACTGTCCATGTTTAAAAGCAGGGTTTGTCAGATCAAGCACAGCTTACAATACTTCACTGAAGTCAAACTAATAGAAAAACTGAGACATAAAACACACTAATAAGTAACTGTGGAGCAACGTTTAACATCATCAGTCCAGATATCCATGCTGTTGTCCATGTCAGCAGATAAAAGGTCATTCAGACTCGTAGTAATCATGACGCCGCAAGATGGCACAACACACTCAACTCCTGATGGATTCGTCTGTAGCTCCTTCTGATTGTCCTGTAGGTGGCAGCGTATCTGTATCTGGAAGTATCTGGGTCACTTCTCACCTCGCTTCAACCATCACAACGCTCACCGCCACAGCTGTTAGCATCTGCAGGGGCAGGCCATCAGTGACAGTCCATTTGACCTTTAACACACAGCAGCGTTTGGAATAACGTCACTTAACTTCCTTATGATATGCAGGAATAATAAACACAACTCGTTCTTTTCAGGTGCTTTGGCATTGAAAGAGACACTAACAACCATTGCAACTTTTTCCCAGCTTTTACAAAAGTGGTGATGAAATTAGCCACAGCAATCCTAAAAACAGCTCAAACTTCTGGTGGTTCTGATTGTTATCCAGGATTTATATTTTTTATTTTGTTGTATTTGATGAGTATGATCGTAATGAAGCCATTTATCCAGTCATTTGTTATTAAATCATTCTGCTAACTTACTTCATCTGAATAAACCAGCTGCCTGTTCCAGACATCTGTCACCAGTAAAACCTGTGAACCTTTTTCTTCGTCAACCAGCAAACTGGAAAGTGAATGTTTAAAATAAAGATGTAATGTTGGGTGAAGGTGAGGAGCAGGAAAATCAGGCCTTTTCTTCATTTGTCTTCCTCCACAGGACTTAGCACTGAAAACAGAAGTGCACAGCAGCAGCTGCACACAGGAGCTGCGTCCAGTAAAAGCTGAACTCATTAACATCTTCTGCTTTTCTTTGCAGTAAAGCACCACAGAGCCGCCCGAGGAAAGAAATGCACTGCGTGCAGTTTTCTGACAACACCTTACAGGATTTCAACCCCCTGAAATTTACATTTTGTTCCCTTTTAGAGCTGCAGAACAAACATGTGAGGAAGGGCAGCATCGTGCAGCTAAGCAACATAAGAAATAAGAATATTTTGTGTGGAAATAGTTTGTATTTTTTTCAATAAAATATGTCAAATACATTCCTCATATTAAGTTTTTTTTTGCAGTTTGAAATTTTGTTTAAATAATGTGTTTTGTGGCATTACCGTCAGATCGCATGCACAAACTCAAAGGAGTGAATTTAATGACATTTTCTTTTGGGTGAGGAAGAGTCGTTCTATAATAACAGCAAGAAGCATTGCATGAAAATGGGACAATCATACAAATTAGCACATTCTGAAAGAAAACACAGCTAATCAAATTAGATTGTTAGTGCCAAAACAGTCATTATTCCATGATTTGCATCTTAATATGATTAAATGATGTTTTAAGGTGAATCAAACAGTATAACTGGAAAGTGTTTCTGTATTCATAGTCAGGCATCACTAAATGACTTAATACATCATTTGCAACAATCAGTAGGGTGAATGCAAAATGTCTAACATAGCAAAAAGATGTAGCACTGAAAGATGTTGGATCTCAGCTGCTTTGTTGTCGCATCAAGAAGATCCATTCACTGGCCTTTTTATTCCATGCACTTTCCTAGTACCAGGTTGGACACCTTGTCTCCCTCAGAAATGTTGGTGTCAAAGATTCAACAAGTTCCTGGAGACGTTCAAAGGAGATTTGGCTCCATGTTGACACAAAGCATCACACAGTTACTGCAGGTCCACCATGAGAATCTCCCGTTCCACCTCATCATGATGATAATCTCTCGCTCCACCTCATCACCATGAGAATCTCCCGTTCCACCTCATCATGATGAGAATCTCCCGTTCCACCTCATCACCATGAGAATCTCCCGTTCCACCTCATCATGATGATAATCTCCCGTTCCACCTCATCATGATGAGAATCTCCCGCTCCACCTCATCACCATGAGAATCTCCCGTTCCACCACATCACCATGAGAATCTCCCGTTCCACCTCATCATGATGAGAATCTCCCGTTCCACCTCATCACCATGAGAATCTCCCGTTCCACCTCATCACCATGAGAATCTCCCGTTCCACCTCATCACCATGAGAATCTCCCGTTCCACCTCATCACCATGAGAATCTCCCGTTCCACCTCATCACCATGAGAATCTCCCGTTCCACCTCATCACCATGAGAATCTCCCGTTCCACCACATCACCATGAGAATCTCCCGTTCCACCACATCACCATGAGAATCTCCCGTTCCACCTCATCACCATGAGAATCTCCCGCTCCACCTCATCACCATGAGAATCTCCCGTTCCACCTCATCACCATGAGAATCTCCCGTTCCACCTCATCACCATGAGAATCTCCCGTTCCACCTCATCATGATGATAATCTCCCGCTCCACCTCATCACCATGAGAATCTCCCGCTCCACCTCATCATGATGATAATCTCTCGCTCCACCTCATCACCATGAGAATCTCCCGTTCCACCACATCACCATGAGAATCTCCCGTTCCACCTCATCATGATGATAATCTCCCGTTCCACCTCATCATGATGAGAATCTCCCGCTCCACCTCATCACCATGAGAATCTCCCGTTCCACCACATCACCATGAGAATCTCCCGTTCCACCTCATCATGATGAGAATCTCCCGTTCCACCTCATCACCATGAGAATCTCCCGTTCCACCTCATCATGATGAGAATCTCCCGTTCCACTTCATCACCATGAGAATCTCCCGTTCCACCTCATCACCATGAGAATCTCCCGTTCCACCTCATCACCATGAGAATCTCCCGTTCCACCTCATCACCATGAGAATCTCCCGTTCCACCACATCACGATGAGAATCTCCCATTCCACCTCATCATGATGAGAATCTCCCGTTCCACCACATCACCATGAGAATCTCCCGTTCCACCTCATCACCATGAGAATCTCCCGTTTCACCACATCACCATGAGAATCTCCCGTTCCACCTCATCACCATGAGAATCTCCCGCTCCACCTCATCACCATGAGAATCTCCCGTTCCACCTCATCACCATGAGAATCTCCCGTTCCACCTCATCACCATGAGAATCTCCCGTTCCACCTCATCATGATGATAATCTCCCGCTCCACCTCATCACCATGAGAATCTCCCGTTCCACCTCATCATGATGAGAATCTCCTGTTCCACCTCATCACCATGAGAATCTCCCATTCCACCTCATCACCATGAGAATCTCCCGTTCCACCTCATCATGATGAGAATCTCCCGTTCCACCTCATCACCATGAGAATCTCCCGTTCCACCTCATCATGATGATAATCTCCCGTTCCACCTCATCATGATGAGAATCTCCCGTTCCACCTCATCATGATGAGAATCTCCCGCTCCACCTCATCACCATGAGAATTTCCCGTTCCACCACATCACCATGAGAATCTCCCGTTCCACTTCATCATGATGATAATCTCCCGTTCCACCTCATCATGATGAGAATCTCCCATTCCACCTCATCACCATGAGAATCTCCCGTTCCACCACATCACCATGAGAATCTCCTGTTCCACCTCATCATGATGATAATCTCCCGTTCCACCTCATCACCATGAGAATCTCCCGTTCCACCACATCACCATGAGAATCTTCCGTTCCACCTCATCATGATGAGAATCTCCCATTCCACCTCATCACCATGAGAATCTCCTGTTCCACCACATCACCATGAGAATCTCCTGTTCCACCTCATCATGATGATAATCTCCCGTTCCACCTCATCACCATGAGAATCTCCCGTTCCACCACATCACCATGAGAATCTCCCGTTCCACCTCATCACCATGAGAATCTCCCGCTCCACCTCATCACCATGAGAATCTCCCGTTCCACCTCATCATGATGAGAATCTCCCGTTCCACCTCATCACCATGAGGATCTCCCGATCCACCTCATCACCATGAGAATCTCCGTTCCACCTCATCACCATGAGAATCTCCCGTTCCACCTCATCACCATGAGAATCTCCCGTTCCACCTCATCACCATGAGAATCTCCCGTTCCACCTCATCACCATGAGAATCTCCCGTTCCACCTCATCACCATGAGAATCTCCCGTTCCACCACATCACCATGAGAATCTCCCGTTCCACCTCATCACCATGAAAATCTCCCATTCCACCTCATCATGATGAGAATCTCCCGTTCCACCACATCACCATGAGAATCTCCCGTTCCACCTCATCACCATGAAAATCTCCCGTTCCACCACATCACCATGAGAATCTCCCGTTCCACCTCATCATGATGAGAATCTCCCGTTCCACCTCATCACCATGAGAATCTCCCATTCCACCTCAGCACCATGAGAATCTCCCGTTCCACCTCATCATGATGAGAATCTCCCGTTCCACCTCATCACCATCAGAATCTCCCGTTCCACCTCATCATGATGATAATCTCCCGTTCCACCTCATCATGATGAGAATCTCCCGTTCCACCTCATCATGATGAGAATCTCCCGCTCCACCTCATCACCATGAGAATCTCCCGTTCCACCACATCACCATGAGAATCTCCCGTTCCACCTCATCATGATGAGAATCTCCCGTTCCCCCTCATCATGATGAGAATCTCCCGTTCCACCTCATCATGATGAGAATCTCCCGCTCCACCTCATCACCATGAGAATCTCCCGTTCCACCACATCACCATGAGAATCTCCCGTTCCACCTCATCATGATGATAATCTCCCGTTCCACCTCATCATGATGAGAATCTCCCATTCCACCTCATCACCATGAGAATCTCCCGTTCCACCACATCACCATGAGAATCTCCTGTTCCACCTCATCATGATGATAATCTCCCGTTCCACCTCATCACCATGAGAATCTCCCGTTCCACCACATCACCATGAGAATCTCCCGTTCCACCTCATCATGATGAGAATCTCCCATTCCACCTCATCACCATGAGAATCTCCTGTTCCACCACATCACCATGAGAATCTCCTGTTCCACCTCATCATGATGATAATCTCCCGTTCCACCTCATCACCATGAGAATCTCCCGTTCCACCACATCACCATGAGAATCTCCCGTTCCACCTCATCACCATGAGAATCTCCCGCTCCACCTCATCACCATGAGAATCTCCCGTTCCACCTCATCATGATGAGAATCTCCCGTTCCACCTCATCACCATGAGGATCTCCCGTTCCACCTCATCACCATGAGAATCTCCGTTCCACCTCATCACCATGAGAATCTCCCGTTCCACCTCATCACCATGAGAATCTCCCGTTCCACCACATCACCATGAGAATCTTCCGTTCCACCTCATCATGATGAGAATCTCCCATTCCACCTCATCACCATGAGAATCTCCTGTTCCACCACATCACCATGAGAATCTCCTGTTCCACCTCATCATGATGATAATCTCCCGTTCCACCTCATCACCATGAGAATCTCCCGTTCCACCACATCACCATGAGAATCTCCCGTTCCACCTCATCACCATGAGAATCTCCCGCTCCACCTCATCACCATGAGAATCTCCCGTTCCACCTCATCATGATGAGAATCTCCCGTTCCACCTCATCACCATGAGGATCTCCCGATCCACCTCATCACCATGAGAATCTCCGTTCCACCTCATCACCATGAGAATCTCCCGTTCCACCTCATCACCATGAGAATCTCCCGTTCCACCTCATCACCATGAGAATCTCCCGTTCCACCTCATCACCATGAGAATCTCCCGTTCCACCTCATCACCATGAGAATCTCCCGTTCCACCACATCACCATGAGAATCTCCCGTTCCACCTCATCACCATGAAAATCTCCCATTCCACCTCATCATGATGAGAATCTCCCGTTCCACCACATCACCATGAGAATCTCCCGTTCCACCTCATCACCATGAAAATCTCCCGTTCCACCACATCACCATGAGAATCTCCCGTTCCACCTCATCATGATGAGAATCTCCCGTTCCACCTCATCACCATGAGAATCTCCCATTCCACCTCAGCACCATGAGAATCTCCCGTTCCACCTCATCATGATGAGAATCTCCCGTTCCACCTCATCACCATGAGAATCTCCCGTTCCACCTCATCATGATGATAATCTCCCGTTCCACCTCATCATGATGAGAATCTCCCGTTCCACCTCATCATGATGAGAATCTCCCGCTCCACCTCATCACCATGAGAATCTCCCGTTCCACCACATCACCATGAGAATCTCCCGTTCCACCTCATCATGATGATAATCTCCCGTTCCCCCTCATCATGATGAGAATCTCCCGTTCCACCTCATCATGATGAGAATCTCCCGCTCCACCTCATCACCATGAGAATCTCCCGTTCCACCACATCACCATGAGAATCTCCCGTTCCACCTCATCATGATGATAATCTCCCGTTCCACCTCATCATGATGAGAATCTCCCATTCCACCTCATCACCATGAGAATCTCCCGTTCCACCACATCACCATGAGAATCTCCTGTTCCACCTCATCATGATGATAATCTCCCGTTCCACCTCATCACCATGAGAATCTCCCGTTCCACCACATCACCATGAGAATCTCCCGTTCCACCTCATCATGATGAGAATCTCCCATTCCACCTCATCACCATGAGAATCTCCTGTTCCACCACATCACCATGAGAATCTCCTGTTCCACCTCATCATGATGATAATCTCCCGTTCCACCTCATCACCATGAGAATCTCCCGTTCCACCACATCACCATGAGAATCTCCCGTTCCACCTCATCACCATGAGAATCTCCCGCTCCACCTCATCACCATGAGAATCTCCCGTTCCACCTCATCATGATGAGAATCTCCCGTTCCACCTCATCACCATGAGGATCTCCCGTTCCACCTCATCACCATGAGAATCTCCGTTCCACCTCATCACCATGAGAATCTCCCGTTCCACCTCATCACCATGAGAATCTCCCGTTCCACCTCATCACCATGAGAATCTCCCGTTCCACCTCATCACCATGAGAATCTCCCGTTCCACCTCATCACCATGAGAATCTCCCGTTCCACCACATCACCATGAGAATCTCCCGTTCCACCTCATCACCATGAAAATCTCCCATTCCACCTCATCATGATGAGAATCTCCCGTTCCACCTCATCACCATGAGAATCTCCCGTTCCACCACATCACCATGAGAATCTCCCGTTCCACCTCATCATGATGAGAATCTCCCATTCCACCTCATCACCATGAGAATCTCCTGTTCCACCACATCACCATGAGAATCTCCTGTTCCACCTCATCATGATGATAATCTCCCGTTCCACCTCATCACCATGAGAATCTCCCGTTCCACCACATCACCATGAGAATCTCCCGTTCCACCTCATCACCATGAGAATCTCCCGCTCCACCTCATCACCATGAGAATCTCCCGTTCCACCTCATCATGATGAGAATCTCCCATTCCACCTCATCACCATGAGGATCTCCCGTTCCACCTCATCACCATGAGAATCTCCGTTCCACCTCATCACCATGAGAATCTCCCGTTCCACCTCATCACCATGAGAATCTCCCGTTCCACCTCATCACCATGAGAATCTCCCGTTCCACCTCATCACCATGAGAATCTCCCGTTCCACCTCATCACCATGAGAATCTCCCGTTCCACCACATCACCATGAGAATCTCCCGTTCCACCTCATCACCATGAAAATCTCCCATTCCACCTCATCATGATGAGAATCTCCCGTTCCACCTCATCACCATGAGAATCTCCCGTTCCACCTCATCACCATGAGAATCTCCCGTTCCACCTCATCACCATGAGAATCTCCCGTTCCACCACATCACCATGAGAATCTCCCGTTCCACCTCATCACCATGAAAATCTCCCGTTCCACCACATCACCATGAGAATCTCCCGTTCCACCTCATCACCATGAGAATCTCCCGCTCCACCTCATCACGATGAGAATCTCCCGTTCCACCTCATCACCATGAGAATCTCCCGTTCCACCTCATCACCATGAGAATCTCCCGTTCCACCTCATCACCATGAGAATCTCCCGTTCCACCTCATCACCATGATGAGAATCTCCCATTCCACCTCATCATGATGAGAATCTCCCGTTCCACCACATCACCATGAGAATCTCCCGTTCCACCTCATCACCATGAAAATCTCCCGTTCCACCACATCACCATGAGAATCTCCCGTTCCACCTCATCACCATGAGAATCTCCCGCTCCACCTCATCACGATGAGAATCTCCCGTTCCACCTCATCACCATGAGAATCTCCCGTTCCACCACATCACCATGAGAATCTCCCGTTCCACCTCATCACCATGATGAGAATCTCCCGTTCCACCTCATCATGATGATAATCTCCCGCTCCACCTCATCACCATGAGAATCTCCCGTTCCACCTCATCATGATGAGAATCTCCCGTTCCACCACATCACCATGAGAATCTCCCGTTCCACCTCATCATGATGAGAATTTCCCGTTCCACCTCATCACCATGAGAATCTCCCGTTCCACCTCATCACCATGAGAATCTCCCGTTCCACCTCATCACCATGAGAATCTCCCGTTCCACCTCATCACCATGAGAATCTCCCATTCCACCTCATCACGATGAGAATCTCCGTTCCACCTCATCACCATGAGAATCTCCCGTTCCACCTCATCACGATGAGAATCTCCCATTCCACCTCATCATGATGAGAATCTCCCGTTCCACCACATCACCATGAGAATCTCCCGTTCCACCTCATCACCATGAGAATCTCCCGTTCCACCACATCACCATGAGAATCTCCCGTTCCACCTCATCACCATGAGAATCTCCCGCTCCACCTCATCACCATGAGAATCTCCCGTTCCACCTCATCACCATGAGAATCTCCCGTTCCACCTCATCACCATGAGAATCTCCCATTCCACCACATCACCATGAGAATCTCCCGTTCCACCTCATCACCATGAGAATCTCCCGTTCCACCTCATCATGATGATAATCTCCCGCTCCACCTCATCACCATGAGAATCTCCCGTTCCACCTCATCATGATGAGAATCTCCCGTTCCACCTCATCACCATGAGAATCTCCCGTTCCACCTCATCACCATGAGAATCTCCCGTTCCACCTCATCACCACGAGAATCTCCCGTTCCACCTCATCATGATGAGAATCCACCGTTCCACCTCATCACCATGAGAATCTCCCGTTCCACCTCATCACCATGAGAATCTCCCGTTCCACCTCATCATGATGAGAATCTCCCGTTCCACCTCATCACCATGAGAATCTCCCGTTCCACCTCATCACCATGAGAATCTCCCGTTCCACCTCATCACCATGAGAATCTCCCGTTCCACCTCATCACCATGAGAATCTCCCGTTCCACCTCATCACCATGAGAATCTCCCGTTCCACCTCATCACCATGAGAATCTCCCGTTCCACCTCATCATGATGAGAATCTCCCGTTCCACCTCATCATGATGAGAATCTTCCATTCCACCACAAAGCTGCTCTTCTGGATGTAGATCTGGTGACTGTGGAGCCGTTGGAGGACAGTGAACTCATCGTCATGGTGGAGATGATGTGAGCTTTGTGACATGGTGCATCATCCTGCTGGAAGTTTCCATCAGAAGATGCTACACTGTGCTCAGAAAGGGATGGACATGGATACGGTTGATCCTGACAGCAGGATGGATCCATGTTGTCATGATGTTTCCAGCAGATTCTGATCCTACCATGTGAATGTGGAGCTGAACTGGAGACTCATCAGACCAGCAACGTTTCTCCATCTTCTATTGTCCAGTTCTGGTGAGTCTGTGTGAATTGTAGCCTCAGTTTCCTGTTCTTACTGACAGGAGGGAACCCGCTGTGGTCTTCTGCTGCTGGAGACCATCTGCTTCCAGGCTGGACCTGGTGTGTGTTCAGAGATGATGTTCTGGTTGGAACCAGTGTTTACTGGACTTCCTGTTGTCTTTCCATCATCTCCAACCAGTCTGTCCAGTCTCCTCTGACCTCTGACCCCAACCAGACCTTCCTGGTCCAGACAACTGCTGCTGCTGGATGATTTCTTGTCTTCAGACCTTCTCTGGAAACCCTGGAGATGGTTGTGTGTGGAAATCCCAGTAAATCCCATTTAAAGTCTCCTGTCTTCCTCATTCGGATGCTCAGCTGGAACTTCACCATGTCTACATGTGTAGATCTGCTGCCATGTGACTTGCATCTATAAGCATATCTAATAAAGTGGCCAGTGTCTATTGCATGCATGCAAACAAAGTTGCTTTGATCAAGCTTTCAGTCTGTATCAGACATGTTCTGCGAAGTGCTGAAGGTCAGGTTTCCGCTGAGTGTTCCCTGCAGTGGTGTGTTTTTTCTTTTATTCTATTTTCATTCAGAGCAACTCTTCCAGTAGCAACAACAGGCAAACACCTCCTTCAAATCTCTGTGCTGTACTGAATATCATTGAGATGCAGACTGAGACAACCCATCAGAGACAAATTCCCATTCGATATTCATAGTCCTTGAGAGCATAATGAAATTCTTATCTTTCTAAACATGCATAGATCTCGGTAAGCTCTCAGCAGAATTGAGAGCTCTTTGACCAGCTGTACATTGGAGATAGATGTATCAAAAACTGCTTGTCATTTGTAACTCAGGCTGAAATGAGTTAAAACAGCACTGTGCATTAAAAGTGAAAATAAAGATTTACTGGCAGTTTTCATTAAAACAGAAACTTATTTTGTGTTTTTCATTTGGATCATGTGATGCTGCAGATTTTCTAAATGTTTCTGGAAGAAAAAATAATTATTCTTTTAAAGGCTGTGCTGCTGAGAAATGTCAACAAAAAAGCAGCACAGCTTCGAGTCTTGCAGAAATTTGAACTCATCAGCGATGACTGATGGGAGGAAGATTACAACTATGAGGAACAACACAGAAGCTTCATCTGTCCATGTTAAGATAAGCATGAGTGAGAAGTGAGAGGCTTTGGGCAGGCGTTTAGCTGGATGCCGATTTGAATATGATTAATGAAGGGCCAAGTCTTTAAATCCAGTCCAGCTGCCACGGCCAGTCCGCCTCCGATAGGCAGCAACACAACGATGCTCCGGCTATCACACTTTCCGTCTGTTTTTTGTTTGTTTATTTGTCCACAGCTCAGGACGAGGAGGCGTCCAGGTCCTGTCTGAAACCATGATGCATTGTCCTCCTTTGAAACACTGTTTCGCCTGCTCTGGAAAACCTCGTGTGCACCAGAAATGGCTCCTTATCAGAACTATTCCTGAGTAAATCACAAGATGAGATTGTCTGTTGGAACAGAATTAAGTTTGCAGGACTGGATGTGTTCCTTACATTTGCAATACGGTGTTGTTAAAACTCCAGATAGGACTCGGTCTAAACATTAGTTTATCCTCAGCTCCAGTGGAACGTGTCAGTATGTCTCCAAGTTGCCTGAAACCAGGTAAATTTACTCACTGATTAGTGAATAACAGGGTGATAAAAAAAAAAGCACATCTTTGTTATTTAAACCAAATTCTCTCTGCTAGAAGTGCTCTTCATTTTTTATTGTTTCATTTTACATTTATCAAACCAGGAAAATCTCAGCGATAAAAACCTCCTTTTCATGGGAGTCCTGGTCAGAAGCCTGTAAAAAGTCAACATATAGTTACCACATGCTAACAAACAACATTTTTATGGCAAGTCATTAAAAACAGCTGAAAGCTATTCAGACAGTCTCTTATAGTTTCAGCTTGACTTTGAAAGCATTAAAGGACAATAATTCAGTCAGTTTCCAGCCTTTCTGCAACGTTTTCCAGGCAAAAGGAGCTGCATGAACGAGCTACGTGCACGCTAATAGAACAGAGAGAAACAACTAATCATGCTAATATAAAGTGTCCAAATCAACACTTCTCTCTGTGATTAAAGCACAAATGTAGTAAGACAGCAGTCCAAGCATCGCCTTGTTTACACATATGGTCCTGGCTCCTATTGGTGAAAGACGGCCATCCCACTGGTGAGTAAAAGTCACTCCAATAAAAGGTGCTACTGTTAAAGCTGGGGTAGGCCATGTTGGGAAGCTGGCATGATGTGAAAGTGGCGTCCTGTCTTGGCTCCTCCCCCTTTGGATTTGATCCTTGCGTGATCCAAGGCTTTTTTCTTACTTCCGCCAAGGAGGTAATGTTTTTACTGTTTTTCCGTTTGTGTTCAAGATAACTCATAAAGTTACGGACGGAGTTTAATTCAATTTTCCGGAGTTGTTGGAAATGTGAAAAGGAAGTACGGACTTAATTTAGGTGGATCACCAGGAATATTTCCACTCTCCGATTTCTTTTCTAGTCCGCAGCTTTTTCCACCAACGATTTTCTCTTTCTCGGCTGTTTAGCAGGAGGAGGCAAATAAACCGCGCCGGGTCGGGAAATCCTTCCTGCATTTTCTCAGCCATGTTTGCCTTCCGAATTTCTTCTTCACTACCTTGTATTTTCATCCTAACACACTGTTTATATGCAGGGTGTGGCTATCAGGTATGCGCTGCTGGAGGGGGAGGAGGGGAGCCGGGAGAAGAAGCTACAAAATATAAGAAATGAACAACTCCATTTGGGTCGCAACGTTTGGATTGGTCAGAGTTTTTACAGATTTACAGTAAACTGAGGGGTCTAACTATATTTCTTATTGTTCATGATGACAGAATGTATAGACTACTATCAGGACATGTCTCTGAGGAACATTTCCTACCCCAGCTTTAATAAACTACAGAAGCAGAAAAAAATCATGTCCACCATTCAAAGACAAGAAGACAAAGCATTCATATAAAAGAAATCTCCCTGCAAATATTTTACTTTTAGTCCTATTTTATGTTTTTTTAATATGTTCTTACATTTTTATTTATATCTTTTAAGTGTATTATGTATTCTTACTGTTCAGCACATTGGCTAGTACCCACAGTTTTTCACGTGTTTTATAAATAAAGTTGGCTTGGCTTGTCTACACTTGCCTGGACTCAAACGGGCCTTGGCACCAGCTCGAGCTCCTAAGTCTGAAGTCATAATAATACAGCTGATTCCCTACAGAGCTGTCCTCATCCACAGCTTTTCTTTGTCAGATGGCTAAACACATTGTTTTTTGTAACTGCAAAAGAGCCAATTAAAACTGGAATACTCCCTGACCAAACCTTTCAACCCTAGCAGTTGCTCTGATTTATGTTGATGGAACAGAGACATGCAGTCCACACAGTCCTGAAGCCTTGGATGCCCTGCAGCATCCGGAGGCTGAGAAACTCCTGATGCCACTATGTGACAGCTGTGTTTTGCTTTTTAGCATCATGTCACATGTCAGCAGCTGGTTGCCTGAAGAAAAGGAATGCAAGAGGACTTTTGGAGGAGGAGAGGAGAAGAAGGAAACAAAAAGTCAAGAGTCAGCATTAAGCTTGTTCCATCCTCCACCAGAAGCCAGAACTTTCTTCTTGTTCTCGAGGCTCTGAGAAGAAAATGACGTCATTTTGTTCTCGTGGACGCGTTTGAAGACAGTCCTCGACACATCAGGCTGGCAGAACTTTTTTCTTGCGGGGCTCCGAGAAGTGTCGTGTGATTGGTCGGACATGTGAGGTGGGCGTGGTTAACATGAAGAAAGCATGAAACGGAGTTGCTGCTTCCGCGTTTTTAATGTTGCAGGCAAAACGGATTGTTTTGATAAAAACACGACCTTCCCCGCCGCGTGCACGACCCGCCCCGCCACGTGCACGACCTGTCCTGCCGCGGACGAAGTTGGTCATTAAATTGAAACTAGAAACTCGGAGAGCAGAAAACTCCGCCAAGCACGATGTTAAAGAATCCTTTTAAAACATTCCTGGATCCAAACAGTGATCCGGATCACCACCAGAATTTTATCAGTTCTTCGTTTTTACATTTCCAACAACTCTTGAAATGTTTATAAAGATCCGTCTGTAACCTTTTGAGTTATCTTGAGCACAAAGACAGCGGGAAAAACACAACCTGATGGAGGTAACAACCGGGTTCATTGCACATAAAGCAGACATCGCTCTTGTTAGGTCTTTTTCTCTCTTTTAATCTTCTGGGGTTTCTTTGCTGAATCAGCAACGTTGCGTGTTATAACAGCCAGTTCCTTATTATACCATGAAAAAAACCCCACAACGCGTCCCGGTTCAAAAAGTTTTATCGTGCGCTTTTTCAGCCGCAGGTTGATGCTCGCCAGTGACCGCTCCAGAAATGCGCTTCATGCGCCTTCAACAAGGGCCATGAATGCATATTTCAAAAGTCAAAAAGTTACGGAGTGGGTTTTTAAAGCCCAGGACTAAACAGAGAATTTATATGTACAATGATGTCCGACATAGAACATTAGAAATGGCAGAATTACAGAATTAATAAGATTGTATGAGCAAATATATAAACACTAAATTGGTTGTGGTAAAGTGGTTTGTTGTAAATTTGTGATACCAGGCTTAAAGATGATACAAACTGGGGCTTTTGTTGACATGCAAGTGCAGTTTGCTAGCAGTGTGAAAGCAATCAGACTTTTCAGTGAAAAAAAGACAGGAAGTGATGCAGGAAGTGACATAAAGCAAAATATCTCCTGTTCATACTGCATAAACTCAAATGTAAACTGGTTTGAGTCTGAATACCAAAATAAAAAAAAAAAGAAAACCTTCAGACTGCATCATTGTCACTCCATTGTTTAGCTGTGATGAAGGAGGCATTTTTGGTCCTGGTTAATCGATGAGAAAGAAATCTTTCTTCTTGGTCAACAGTTAATTCATGGAATATCGGCCTCTTGGGCACTATTGTAACTGTAGCTGCATTTCCATTCCATTTTCTGGGACTGGGAGCATGTGTGAACGCTCCTGCGATGGACTGGTGAGCTGTCCAGGCTCCAGCTTCCCTATGACCCTTCATCAGACTAAGCGGTTAGAATGATGAATGAATGAATGAAGTGACCTGCTGAGTCACCAGGTCACCCTGATGGCCCCCTTACCACATCTGAGGTGATGTGCATGCCTCCCAACACTCCCAACACCCTACCTGTGCGTGAGATGGAGAGGGTCTGGGGATGTATGTCCAGAGGAAAGTGAGCTTCCCTCCAGAGGGTGAGCCGCTGGTCGCAGCAGGCAACAATGCTTCCCCAAAAGATCAGGACAAGCCAGGAGCAGCCGTCCCAACGATGGCCAACCAAGGGGCCGCCATTGGCCCCAGACGGACCCCACTCAAGCCATTGAGGGAGAATATGGAAGGGGAGGGGGTCCCTAGCCATGGAAATGAAGCTAACCAAAAACATTGCATGATGATAAATTTAGCTGTTTGGTGCTTTTGCTGGAATCTTGGTGTCCTGAAATAAAACGGCTCACAGAAACACTGACATGTTATGGGAAAGTTGAGCCAGTTCACCATTTTCTCATTTCCCATTATCCCACCTCATCCCATCTGGCACACGCGGTCCAGTTTGTGCATGCTCAAACACAAGCAACGCTTTGAACAGTGATCAAATGTCTGTTTTTAATATCACAATCAGATTTTCTCAGCATCTTTAAAGCAAAGCTTTGGTTAAAAGTCAGGGTGTGTTGTTACATGACGATGTATGAGCTGGTCTGACAGAGAGATTAGAGAAAAAGAATGACCCACACAAGCATGAGGCATATGCAAAAAGCTCCGCAGCAGATTTAAACATGATGGATGTCCAATGCTGACTGATTTTATTGCTCCACTGGATAAATCATAGCAGACAAAACAATTTGCTACAGTATGACAGTTAATGGTCAATATTAAAAGCTTTCTGAGTTTAATGGCCGTATGAGAGTGACTGCAGAAGATTTGTGTATTAATGCGTTCACCTGAAACCAAACACGTTGTTTCCAGTCAGTCTTAAACAGCAAATACTCGCCAAACACAGCTGAGCATGATTGTCGGTGTAATGAACAGCTTTTAGTGCAGAACATCTCAGAATTATTCACCACTTCTGGATGTTTCTGTTTATTTTACTTTCAAGCCTGATTCAACCAAAACAACACAAAAACTACAATAAGAAGGTTTGTCCTGGACGGCATTTTGTCATGAAGTCCCTGCAGATGAACAGCCTAATATTATTATTATTATTATTATTATTATTATTATTGGTTTTTTTTTGTCATTTTATTGTTGTTTAGCATCAATAGGGGTAAGAACTTGTTTGGTCATAATATTAAGGCTGTGGACTGTGGTACAAATGAAATGTTCCCATTTGTTTAGTAGCTGGGCCTCAGACCGCTCCGGTGAGGGAAAAGGAGGCGTTTCAGACTGACATACATGGCATTAATAAGGAAACCCTTCAGAACCAATCGTCCAGGCCAGTATTCCTGCTGTCTCGTTACCGTCAGATAACCAGCAGATAATGCTGTTTCTCTGCCGTCAGGACAATGCAGAAGAAAATTTTCCATTTTTATGACATATTGTTTATCAAGACAAATACAACGAGGCTAGAAAACCGAATGGCGTAGCAGATAATTACATGACTGATGGTTATATTAAATTTCTTCCATTAAATTACAAATATTGCGTTATTTAGGATCCCAATAAATTTATATGAAACCAAAATGTTTTCTTCTCCAACTAGTTTAACACATCACTTACCACTTAGCCAGTGTTGGCAGTTACTCAAAGAAAGTCACTGGTTACTCGTTACTTCTGTAAATTCTAATAATTACTTTACTCTTTACTGCATTTAAAAAGTAACGTCATTACTTACTACTTTACTTTCCTGTTTCTAGGTTTACTGTGTAGATACATGGAGAAACACTGTGGAGACACTGCAGGAGAAATATGTCTACTGTGACGTCCGCAAACACAATGAGGTCACGCTGTGATGAGGTCACGTTGTGATGAGGTCACGTTGTGATGAGGTCACGCTGTGATGAGGTCACGTTGTGATGAGGTCACGCTGTGATGAGGTCACGTTGTGATGAGGTCACGCTGTGATGATACATGCTGCTAGAACTTTTCCAGCTAAAGTGTTTGTAAGGCTGAAGCCCCCACAGCTCACCAACTACGTATTCTCATGTAAATTAGACGTTTTCCTGGAACACAGTATGCTTCCTTAAATCATCAACGTGGTATTTCTACTGTAAAATACAATTGTACCTTTAAAAATGATCAAAAACACTCCTTTTAAACACGTTCTTCCTGTTTTGAAATACATACTGCATCATCTGCTCAAGATGGAAAACTATATTGACACCGTATATTTACTCCCTTTGGCAATCTAAAGAGCAACGTCAGTTTTCTTCCCTTTTAACTTGTTACCAATGTTACGAACTCATGATGTGCAACAGTGGCTGAAAAAGTCTTAACAGCATTTCTTTAAAAAAAAAAACGTCTTCATTGCCACATTTCTGGAAAACCTGGACACCTTGTCATGTGATAATGTCCGTTTTCTGATTTTCAGATGTTTATGCGGATACAGCCAAGCAAACTTTACTTACAACACACTTTATAAGCAACGAGAATTGAGAAAAGCGCAGAACTAAACTATATAAATCATTGAAGTGTAACTAAACCTCCTACTTTTTGTGCAACTGCATCCACCACCACATTTTAACAAATGCCAAAAACTGCAGATGTGGGGTGTGAGGTCCGTGTGGGAGCATGGGGTGGGAAGTGGCCACATCAGTCTGAGCTGCTTTTAGCAACAGGCGCGACTTGCCCTGCTGGCTGACCATCTCAATATTAAAAGAAATTCAGGCTGCATCCACATCAGGACAGTTCACTGGACGCGGTTCAACTGGGGATTTGGTTCAGTTGTAGGGGGGTGTAACCATGCGGGCCAAGATCGTGTTCACGCTGCATGTTGGTCAAATGAGCATTAGACCATTAGAATAATATATCCCCATTCCCACCAGAGGTGGCGCTGCACTAGTATTTAGCAGAAGAGACGACAACACCGGCATGAAGAAGAAAACTCTCTTTCCTCCACCTGCCAGTTAAACATGGAGACCGAACTATGGCTGTTTTGGGTTTTTATTGTGTCTTATGCAAGTATACTGCAGAAATCCACTGCAACAATGGACGCAGTATGAACACCAGACGAGGCAGAGGACCCTTAACGCCATCGCTATGGATTTACCCACAATGCAATGCTACGCTGTCACAGTCATCTCTTTGAAGGAGAACCCCACCTGCCCCAACCAGGCTAGATTCTACCTGAAGCTCAAAAGCCCGCTCAAAACGTGGCACCATTAACACTGGAGATGAAAAAAAATGCTTGTTGACAAGCTGAGGACCAAACAAATTTAGCCTTCACCTTCTACAGCTCAGACAAAGAGAAAACAACTGTGGAGAAATTACAGCAGAATCCTCGATAATACCCTACAAGACCCAAAAACCTCTGAAGCTCCTGTTTTGTTGTTGCTTGAGGAAACCTCGCAATAGCTTCCACTTTTGCATCGACAGGTTTCCCCATACCCTGGCTGTCACACAACCTGACCCAAGATAGGTAACAGTGGCCCTGGCAAACTTGCACTAAGCCAGATAAATAGTAAGTCATGCCTCTGCCAGTCTCTCATAGGGCACACGAATCCTCTGGAGATGAGAATGCCAAGTATCACTATAAACCTCCAGGTCATTCCAATAAACAAAAAGGAACGGGCCAATAACTTTTTAGCAAGTCAAATTTGCTAACAAACTTAGCAAAGCCTACTTGGTGAGCAGGAAGGGACTTTTTTTTGTAGTCCACTTCCTGTATGTGGTCCGCTTGAAACGGACCTAGACCTGCGTTTGTAGGCAGACCGAGTCCGCTTCTTTGAGACTGATATGGTATTTTTTAATTATAATTATTAAACAGCATCACTGCACATGCTCCTCCCGCCTCTAAAAGCAGTCATAAGAGGCTCGGTCCTCGCACAGCAGCAGTCCCACCTCCCTGCTGCAGTCAGAGCAAGAGAAGATCACCTCCGCTCCATGACCTGACTGAAACTGAAATGCACAAAGCTGCTACTGGATGATCCAGTCCTGGCTTATTGTCACATATTGTCTCCTAATGAAGAGGTGTGAACAAATCATCGTCCGTTTCAACTATAAATACCTGTTTTATTATGCAAATTAGGTGATGATGTCACTGATGGCACTGGTGCTACCTCCCTTAGTGAGGAGTTGGCAACATTGTCTGCACTTTACAGCCAAATATTCCAGGTCAGAGGAGCAGAAGGTTCCAATGATGTTCATAACTGTACATTATGAGTTGTGAATGTACAGCACAAATCCCGTGTCTTTATTCTTACCTGAAGCTGCAGTCACAGGCAGTCACAGCCTGCAGGAAGAGACTGTCCACCTAACTCCACCACTGCGTCAGGGATATTGTTGCCCAGCCTGTCACAATTAGCCCTGCTTCTTTCTGCTTTGCTGCTAAACCACACCCCTCATCAGTTAGCTGCCCTCACCTGCCACCTGTTCATCTTCAGTTTAGCCAGTATATATGCAGCCTCCACCACTCACTCATTGCCAGATTGTCATTGCCTTCGTGCCTGACCTTCCAGCACTCTATCCTGAACTGCCTGCCTGCTACTGACCTGATCTGCCCCTGACTACTGCCTTCTGCTTCGGCCTTGGAATCTGCACCCCACAATCTTCTCGATTTCTGTCCTGGAGGACGAGCACTTGTGAGTTGGTGGTTTACTTCTCTAACACCCCTATTGCTTCCTGCCTGCTCAGTTGGCCTGGAGAATATCACTCTACGCGGCACGCAGGAGACCAGAGTTGAACTCCAACACTAAACCTGCAATTTAAATTGATTCAAATAGTTTCTAAATTTGCCTGGATCTCTTGTGCTGCTTTCAGGAACTGTTTATCCGACAACGTCTCTGGCGCTGCTTTTGAGTCCATTCTCTGCCCTTTACACAGCCAGGTCACAGTGAAGATTGCCAAATCTGCCAGTTTTACATGAGATGATCCTATGATGAATTTCATCCATTTTGTTGGTGAGAGACGTACTGGTGAGGAGATGCCTGGACGGAGCCGGTCTGTGTGGGTTAGCTTGTAGCCTAACACGTAGCCCATTTTGCTTGCCCTGCGTTTGTTTTACAATGGCTACGGTTACGTGGTGTTTTTTAATTTGGAATTAATAATTAATTCCAAATATAAGTTTACATGAAACACGTCCTTAATTCCTCATTAGAGCGGCGGGTTGGGAAGGGTTCTGATTGGACAGAGGGTGCACGTGACGAATGACGTATACCGGAAATAAACAAAGTTGTCTCCCTGCTTCTCGTCTTTTCAGTCGTAACTTGTAAAAACTACATAATAAGTACCAATTTCGCTGCTATTTTTATTCTAAATGTGAAGTAGCAGCTCAACACCAGCATACTACTTCACTTTCTGCAGCGACTGAGAAGGAGAAGAAAGATAGACCACCGAACACGGGAGGTAAAACAACGCACGTCATCGGGACAGGACAAGGTAACGAGCATGCTCAGAACGACCGGAGTTAACTTAGAGCAGAATGAAGGTTTACATGACAGAGGGATTAAATAGCTCGGGATCAAAATATGAATAAACCAGACACTTACATCGGAAATGTACATTAGAAATTTGCATGAGGAGTTAAGTGTTTACAAAGTCCTTTTTCATCAGTTTAAAGCAGAATTAACTTTTTATTCGGAATTACACAGGAACTAAAACTCCCATGTGGGAACGTGCGGAATGTCTCTTCCACCTCCTGGGCCACAGAGAGGGATGTTAAAGGCCTCTCTGGTCTGAAACAGTTCAGGTGGAATAAAATCTGGGTTTGGCAATGCAGAAAAAAAAGTATATTTATTTTTCCCCAATTCCAGTAGGTCAGTCCTTCCATGCTGGATTAAAACTTCCAGTCTGATAAATACAGATGAAAATACAAAGAAAAACATTGCAACAACGTAAATAACTTGGAGCCTTTGAGTGTCCTTGACACCATCTTGTCAATGTAAAACATGAAAATATGACGAGAAGTCTGAAGGCGAATCACATTCAGATGGAAATTACCAATTAGCAGGGAAAGAACCAAACACGGAAAATATCTTTGCAGATTCCTCAGCTGCTCATAATCACACATGAATTTAAAATGAATATTCTTAAATTCATGAAATGGATATTGAGGAGGAAAAAGTGAAAATCCACTCAAGCAGCCGGCAAAGTGAAAATACAGGCCAGAGTATTTTTATTCTGGATGGAGATAAGAAAAGTCTGCAGTGATCACGTTTCTGCTTGTGAAGCTCATCATGCCGGCTGGCATCTTAACTTTTGCATTTCTGTTAAACAAAACTATGTTGGACATGTGAACTTGTTGGTGGTTGCCAGAGTTTTATTTCTGATCTGCTAAAAGTACAAGAAGCTCAGAAACTTCCTGGAGAAACTACAGTGAAACTGTTGATCAGCCCAGCCAAATTATCTGTGGCCTGCATTTAAATGGTGCGATAAACACACACACACACACACACACACACACACCAAATCACAACATGTGGACCTCCGAATGTTGGGTTGTGAATTAAAACAACTGAAACGGTTGATTTATTCTCAGTCTTATTATTCCAGTTGTTGATGAGAAAATGCACTGATGGGCCCTGCTTGTGGCGTTTCCTTCGGATCTGTGTCGACTATGAGAGATTTTCATAATTTATCCATACATCATGCACGACTGCGTATGACCACATCTGGAGGGTAAAAAGAAGCTTTTTACAAGCTGTTCCACACCTGATCAGCTTGAAACATCTTTAACACGGAGGTGGACCAGGAGAAGCTGAAGAAAAGAGAACAGACTGGTAAAAGTTATTCTGATCATCTTAGAAGCCGTAGAAAATTAATCTAGTTGAAATTTTGATGGCTAAACCAGTCGACCCGGCCTGCGGATGCTGTGAGGCCTGGAGACAGAACTAGCATCTGTCTACAAGAGGATTTCCAACACTAAATGACAAAAATCTCCCATTATGATAAAGCTGTCAGCTGGAATTTAGACTGGTTTCAACTGGACAGGTGACATCTGTCCATGTAAATAATTACCTGTTCATTAGGAATGAAAGCAACAACATAACCTTTCATTCTGCGCAGCCGTTCAGACAAACCCAGGCTGCTCGCTGATCTGGTGACATCCGACGGAGCAGCTTCAGGACCAGGTGGAACTGTGTGAGCAGAGTTTCTGAGGAATCTTTCCAACACAGCCTCAAATCTATGACAACAACAAGGCAGTTCAGAAGGAAAAATGGAGTCCAACCCTGTAGCGTCAAAGAGGACCAAACAAAGTGGCCGGCTTTCATATGATGTTTTACCAATCAGCTGAACATCTGTCTCATTTCAACAAGAAAAGTGGGATTATAACAAAGCCGTTTTCACTGCAGCGTATTACTTATAACCTCCGCCAAGGAGGTTGTGTTTTCATCGGAGTATGTTTGTCTGTTAGCAGCATTACTCAAAAAGTTACAGATGGATTTTGATGAGATCTTTGGGATATGTTGGGGGTGTAACGAGGAACAAATGATCACATTTTGGTGAAGATTCAGAAGAGATCCTGGATTCTGGATCACTATGAAGTTATGTCGGGTGTTAATCACAATGTGCTTGGCGGAGGTCTGCGCCCTCAGAGTGATTTTCTAGTTTGTAATTGTAATTAAAGGCATTTAGTTGTAACACTCTGAAATAAAATGCATAAGAGCTGCATGCAGGACTTGTGATGTTTATTACATTTTATCGCTTCATGAAGTAAAGCATTTCACTGTTTTTCCCCAATAAAAAGGCTCAAACATGACATATACAACGCAGCATTCTTATGAAATAAGTGTAGAAAAGCATTTAATTTCCCGTCCGTTTAAACAAAAGGAGTTCCATTTTGTTCATCTAATGTGAATTTAGGTCACATAGAGGAGTAATAAGATTTGATGCGAGTCTCTGCATCGTCAGTAATCAACATGTTATTCAATCTGTACGGAGACAAACGAGGTCTTTCCTCTGCATGAGCATTATGCATGTGTCACACACACACACACACACACACACACACACACACACAGCAGACAACACAGTAAATAGAAGGTTTGAGTAAAACTGCGATTCCTGGACATACATTTGTATGAGAAGGAAAGCTGCCACCAGCCTGCACTTTATATTTATGAAACTGCTTGGGAGTAATCCCAACAAAAACACTAAAGCACATAAAATCACTTAATTTCTTCCTCTGAAACTGCAAAACCTTTTTTTTTACTTTTCAGTCTGCATAAAATTATCTGGAAGAACACAGCGAATACATTTGTTCTCCTATCTTGCAGTTTTACTCCATAATCAATACACAAACAGCACCGCCTGATATGACACACTTGTGAGGGTGGAGACGCTGCAGACCTGTCGACTTCTCTTCGCCGGGACTGTCCACTCGCACAAAGTAATGAGATCATCCTCTGTGAAGTGATGCTGAAAATGAATCATGTCCTCCCTATCCCCTAATGGCACGGTGGGCCCATTTCTCCTCAACTCTGTACTCCTGAGGCCATCCATCCTCCACCACCAACAGCTTCACTCCTCACAGCCGCAGCTACACCCCAAACCACACAAACACACCAACAAAAGCAGCTGACAGGATGCTTGTAATTAGTCCAATCAGAGCCATGCAGGCTGAATCCTGCCTGAGCTTTAAGGCTGTAATGTTTGCTACCATGCTTATTCACTTGAGGCTTAAAGTCAACCACAAATTGCTACAGCAAAGGTTCAGTAATTGTTTGGTCAGGTAACCATCTCTATTTGTTGATAAAGGTGTGTCAGGAGTGTAGATACACAGTAATACCCTTATATCTTCAGGACATGTTATTAGGAGAAAGTGGCAATTTCAGGTTAACACAGTTTTGCTCCGAGACAAAAGTATAAGAGCATTCCTGTGGGTAATGAAATAACCATGTGCAATAAGTGGTGGGGTTGAAGGATGGCCACGGTCTTTACCCATTAGACCTTGCAGCCTGTTTTTATGCTGCCTTGATATTAGGTGAAAGCGCCTGATGAATTCCTGCTGAAGAGGCTTTTCCTGTGCAGGCAGAAACATAAACAATAAGAAAAAGGAGGCTGCAATGTGGCCGTGAAGATAAGACTCTATCTATCACACCTCCGTTTGTACGTATAATAGGAAAAGAGAGTTTAAAGGTTTAGAATAATCACAGATGTCAGGAGCTATTTTTCACCGTGCAAAGGATATGAGTTGTCTTGGAAATGTGATGTTTGGAGGAGCCATGCTGAGAGCAAAGCTGCTGCTGGAACCGCTGCCTGGCTAAGTCAGAGGGGAGATGATTCAGGTCACAGAGCCAGATGACTGACAGCGCCACAAGCGACAGAATCAACAGAGTCAGGCTGCGAGGAGAGACACCTAACAGAGGGCAAACAGGCCTTTGACCAGGCAACCTGCTCTTGAAAGCAAGTGGAGCACATCACACCGGTCTAAAGGCAGCCATGCAAACTCAGAGGTCTGCGTTGGCTACTGTGTGTACGACTCACTTTGGGCACAAGTGTTCACATGACTGAACCGGCCATGGCCGTTTGACATGCAAATTCTCTCATAAAAGAGCAGGAACCGCCATGCTGTCAAGGTGACGGTTTATTGCGAGAGTAAGCAGCTCATCACACGATCTGTTCATTGCAAATCCATTTAGTGTGCAGCGCATTAATCATGCTGCAGGCTGCCAAGGTTCACCATCTATGCTGCTCTGCAGATTACAAGAGAGGGATGTTGGAAATCCTGCTTAATAGAGAGGAAGCTCTCATTACCGTCCCTGCATTCATTTCTATCTCCTGTGTAGCGTGTGGTCTTACATGCATTTAGAGATGCTTGACAGAGAGGCAGGGGACTCATTCAGCATGAGCACAGACCTGTAACCGAGTCTCCTCTCTGAAAGCTAGGCAGTGTGTTCACTAAGTTTAACGGCATATTACTGGCACATTTGTGCAAATAGCTTGCTCTACACTACATATAGATATCATTATGAGATTCTCAATCTCTGCGTCAAACTCTCAGGGGTTCTCTCAAATTTACATTCCTCTTCCAGAACTGCAGAGGTCCTAACATTCTATCATTTCATTCTCATTAAACGTGGCGTTAACACGCTGCAGAATAAGTCTGCTTTTTCAGCTAAGTAATGAACCAAGATGTCAAGAAATGCAGAAAACACACACACACACACAACCAATCACCACATGCACTCATGTACAAACGTTGAAATCTCTTTTATTTCTGTCTTTTTGTTTGTTTGTTGTTTGTTTTCAAACATTCAGACTATGTTGTAATCTTTTATAAACAGATTGTGCAACAGTTGTCCAGACGGAAGCGGAGAGCGGTCATGTCTGATTAGCATCAAGAAGCTTGTTTGGACATAAGTTCATTTTTCTCATCATCACAAGAAATCTGCTGTTTGTTTTTCTAAAGATAACCACCAGCTGTGTCTGGTTATCACCAAAGAACAAGCTTTGTTTACCCACATCGCGAGGTGATCAACGTGAGCTTGAAAATATGCGGTAACAGTAAGCTAAGACATGCGTGTGCTCATCTCCTCACTTCCTGGGAACAGTTCTCCTAAACTGGAACAAGGGAAATAGTTCTTCGTTTAAAATAGATATTTAATATTAAAACAAATTAAACCATCTTTTCTCAGGATAACTTTAATTATTTCCTCATAACAGCCCTCCCCACCGCGAGTATTTTTATGTCAACACAATGATGTTTTCTCATTGTTTGTTTCTATTGTCAGGTTTTCTGGAGATCTTTCCAAGTTTCCTTTGGACATTTGCAGTTTTTTTCTTTTTTTAAACACATTTTTAGACATATTTCCAGCCAAGCCCTTGTGACTACCTTGTGAACAGTCGTAAAACGGACTGGTTCTACCAGGTACACTGCAGCATCCCAGAAGCGCCGCCGCTTTCCACTTTGCTAAAATATGTGTAGGTTTCTATTTTTGCCACTTGCTGCTTTGAAACCACGTCAATCTGGAGCAGAGCAGATCTTTCAGGCAGGAAAATAGTTGATGAAAACCAAAGTGAATCTGGTGGATTTTTACCAGTGAAAGACTAAATGTCCACTTTGGACGTATTTTACTCTGAAATATTCTATTCTATTCTATTCTATTCTACAGTCATTTTAGCAGACGCTTTTATTTAAAGCGACTTACATATGAGTGAAAACAACACAGGCAGTAAATCAAACAGTAGAGGACATCGTAGGAAAGTGATGGTGGACTGTCCAGTTGGACGCAGGTCCTTCCATGAAGTTCTACAGGCTGCTTTTGTTGTTTGTTTGTTTTGTTTTTTTGTTTTGTTTTTGTTGTTTACTCCCTTCCCACCCCATAATATCATCTATGTTATAATACAAAGAATTAATACCATTTTGTTGTAAAGAACTGGGCTAAGTTCTCCAACTATACTAAGTGTAGAAGTTCTCCTTGAAGAGCTGAGTCTTCAGCACATTAAAAGTAGACAGGGACTCTGCAGAGCGGACAGAGTTTGGGAGATCATTCCACCATCGTGGCACAACAGAGGAAAAGAGTCTGGCTGGTGATTTAGTCCCACGTTGTGGTGGTAACACGAGGCGTCTTTCATTGGTGGAACGTAGCTGTGGAGAGGGAGTGTAGGTCTGGATCAACATGTCTCCATCAACAGCCGCACTAGCACCAAGCTGTTAGACAACTGATAGTTTCACTTGATGACATTGTGAAAAACGTGTATTTAGAGGAGGAAAGCTGCACCATTTTGTAACCTGTTGTTTTGACACCACACATGCCTACTATAGAAAAAGAAAAAACCAACACGTGATACGGACAAACTGTTCCTGCTTTTTTATTTGCAGGTTAATTGTTCACTTTAAAGCAGTTTGATAAAGCACTTTAAGTAGGCCTACACCAACTGGGATGCATAATTACACAATCCTAATGTGAACCATGACACCGGCGTTCTGCTCTGAAACTCTGCAGGTGAAATATGGTGTCGGGCAGAAAGCTTGGTGCACCCGCTCCGCAGCGCTTCCACAACGTTTCCACATACAGTAGATCTCCGGGGTAACAGCTGAGTAACTAAAGATCAAGGAAGCATTAAAGCATGAAAAGAGGCATCTAACCCTGGATTAAATCAGTGAGGTGTTTACATTAGAGACAATATTAACTTCTATCCGTCCATTTTCTGCCGCTTATCTGTAGTTGTGTCGCAGGGGGAGGCAGCCTTAGCAGGGAAGCCCAGACTTCGCTCTCCCTTTCCACATTCACCCAGCATGCCCTGGGTCTTCCCTGCCGGGATGAGCCCAGAATACCGCAGCAGGGAGGAGTCCAGGAGGCATCCTAACCAGATGCCTGAGTCCCCTCATCTGGCTCCTCTCGGTGTGGAGGAGTAGCGACTCTACTCTGAGCCCCTCCCACACATATATGAGCTACTCATACTGTCTCTACTGGAGAAAGGGAGAGCCTGCCATCCTGCAGGAGAAACTCATTTTAGCTGCTTGTACATGGATCAACTGGTTAATGGAGATCTTCGCCTTCTGGCTCAGTTCCTGCCTTATCACGAGAGACCAGCACAGAGTTCACATTACTGCAGACACCGCACCGATCCATCTGTTGATCTCACGTGACATCATTCCGTGAAGAAGACCTTGGCACTTGAACTCCTCCTCTTGGGGCAAGATCTTTTTCCAGACCTGGAGAGGACAGTCCATTCTTTTCCAACTGAGGACCATGGTCTTGGATTTGGAGGTGCTGATCGTCATCCCAGCTGCGAGAGCTGGAGGTCACGATTAAATGAAACCAACAAAACCACATCATCTGCAAAGAGCAGAGACTCAATCCTGAGGACACCAAACTGGATCCCATCAACACCTCGACTGAGCCTAGAAATTCTGTCCATAGAACTTATGAAGAGATCAGTGATAAAGAGCAGTCTTGGTGGAGTCCAACCCTCATTGGAAACGAATACAACCTACCGCCAGGCTAAGCTCTGCTGCTGGTTTTACAGACACTGAACAGCTCTTACAAGGCGGTCTGGTATCCCTTACTCCTGGAACACCCCCCACAGGAGTCCCTGGAGACATGGTCAAATGCTTTCTCCAAGTCCACAAAATACATGCGGGTTGGTTGGGCAAACTTCCATGCCCCCTCCATGACCCTAAAGAGGATATAATGCTGGCCCAATGCTCTATGACCATGACAAAACAACCACTCTGCTTGTCCTCAACCTGGGGTTCAAACATCTGACAAAATAATAAAATAACACAGATGTATTGAGATTACAAGCCTAACAGGGATAAAAGCCAAATAAAAACATTCATTCATTCATTCATTTTCTGAACCGCTTAATCCAATTCAGGGTCGCGGGGAAGCTGGAGCCTATCCCAGCTGGCTTTGGGCGACAGGCAGGGTACACCCTGGACAGCTCGCCAGTCCATCGCAGGGCCACACAGAGAAGAACAACCATTCATGTTCACACTCACTCTTATGGGCAATTTAGAGTAACCAATGAACCTAACATCATGTCTTTGGATGGTGGGAGGAAGCCGGAGAAGCCAGAAAGAACCCACGCATACACGGGGAGAACACGCAAACTTTACACAGAAAGGCCACTGACCAAACCCCTCCCCAGCCAAGGATCTAACCACTGACCTTCTTGCTGTGAGGCCACAGTGCTAACCACTGTGCCACCGTGCAGCCGAATAAAAACATACCAAACAGAAAACATTGATCCAATCACAATCAATCAGATCCAAATTTCCTCACAACTTAGAAGGGTGGGTTATACTTGTTATTATGCCCATCTGTATGCCTGGCAAGACATATCCCTAAATTCAGGCACATTTTATCTTTTGTGTCTTTGCCTGTTATATGAGCTCTACATCCAGGTAATCCTGTACTTTACATTGCAGCTGCTGGTTGGTGTGTAATACAGAAGTATTATTCAAATTTTAAAAGAGCTTAAAATGATGAAGTAGTCACTGAGTTTGGTTTAGAGAGCAGCAGTGTTTCTTTATGTCAGACATAATGTTTCTTCTTCTACTGCTGTTTCAAAGAGTAAAACATTTTACATGCCAAAGTGATTAACATGTAACACATGTAAATGCATGATATGATCAGAATGACTTTTTTAGGGTTAATGTAAAGAGGACTGCAATGGACTGGGAACCTGTCCAGGTGTCTGGCTCTCGCCTGCTAATTGCTGGGATACGATCCAGCTTTCCCGCAACCCTGAACTGGACTAAGCTGAAATAAATGAATGAATGAACGAAAGTCACTCTGTCACCTGCAGCCAGTTGCAGGTTCATCTTCCTTTAGTTGCATCTATAAAAATCGACACTAAAACAATCTGACAGGTGCACACAAGGTGAACCCTAAACAGAACCTACCTGAACACATTATACATATTTACTGCTAATATGCTTAAAGCCCCAACTTTACTGAAGCAGCATGGCGTAAAGCTATCCTCTTGACAGGGAACAAAAGGCAGCCAACGCCCAAAGAAGAGCTCTGGAGAGCTATTCCCAAAGACTACTTAAAAAATACAAAACTGCACTGAAGGTTGAAGGGAGTCAATGCAATTGTTAGCTTGTGCTTTAAAAATTGGGTTTCCTTTATATTTGCAGCCATCAATAAATAAATAAATCACTACATTTATTTCCGATTTTCCAGGCAATTTGTAAAGACTGAGGTATTTTAAACAGCTGTTCTGCATTCATCAAGCACCGAGATCATACATTCATTAATCACGGTGAATTCATAGTTGTCATCATCAGATAGCACCTCAGACAGGACATGATGAATGGAGGTGCCAGAGGGAAAGTATTCTCTTCAAACTTCTTCTAGCTGCTGTAAATAAAAAGACAAAATGCAGCTTACTTACTCAGCAGACTGGGTCATTAATAGAAAAGGTTAACTCAAAACGTATGTTCATCATATTTAAGGATGCAAAAAAAAAACTTGTTACAGGCATCAGATTCAAAATGAGTCAATATTTGCTAAAAAAAAAACAAAAAAAAAACGTTAATTACTTTGAACATTAAATGTTTGGACTTTGTGCTTTAGGCAAATGACTAAAAATGATTTACAGATCACTGCATTGTTTTTACTTATATGATATTACACTTGATTGGATCTGGGGGTGCACATCATGTCTCCAGACTGAGGCAAACACCTCGCTGAAAAAAGCAGAGTGACATTTATTTCCTTCACTGTCGGCGAGCCACTCAGGCTTTTGATGGCGAAGATTCTCTGTCATCAAGGTCAAGGGAATCCTAGGAGCTTGAATAAAGTCACCTGGATTCCTTTCTCTTTGGTTCTGAAGAATCAAAGAAGGAAAAAGTCCAGCTGACTTTATTCAGGCTGCTTGTGACTGTCGCTGTGAAGATACAGGTCGACACCATATGATGAATGGTTATTAGTTGTTTATATGAATAAAACCAACTAGAAATTTCCCAACTCAAATACTACGACTTAAATATTACAATATATATATATATATATATATATATATATATATATATATATATATATATATACACACATATAGTAATGTGTAAAATTCCAAGCTTAAGATCAGTTTAGTTTTTGTTCAGGAGTTTGCTGTGTCAGTTCAGTAACTTCAGTCTTTTTTTCTTGATTCTTCCTGATTGTTCCCTGATTGTTTCCTGATTCTTTCAATTATTTTCTGATTTTTTTTTGTTTTGTTTTGTTTTGTTTTTTCTGATTCTTCTTGATTCCTTCTTGATTCTTTCACTACAGGAATTGCTGTACAGAGTTCCTTTGGTCTGCATTTTTATGCTTTCTGGTACATTTCCAGGTGATAAAACAATTTTCTCGTGTGTTAAGTTGTGTTTCTTGTGTTGGTGTTCACCAATCGATTTGAATGCGATCCTCATAGTTTCTGCTGAATCCGAACAATTACGAACTTAGCGGGTGTTTTTGTCAACATCTTTATCTGTTTGGGAAGAAAACATTCAGTTTAAGCCTCTCACCAAGAAATGTAATTCTCTCCTTCCTACATTTCTGCTCAACTTTCCAAAAGCAACCCTTAAAAGACCTACCAGGGTTCGGGTCACCACTGACACCCCAACATAATGCAATGAACCTAATACAGCTCAGAAACTACGACAAAAACCAAAGATTCAGCTTTTTCAGCTGTGAACTGAAAATGACATCATGCCTATCACCAGGGCTCTAAATAAACACCAACCTGCCAATGTGGGTCCAAACTCAGCTTGGCGGCTAGAAATAAAAACTTACTGACCACTTTGGCAGGTAATGAATAATGTGTCTTCTAAGAAAACATGAGTCCACTCTCGTCAGGAAAGTCAAAGTGTCTGCAGCTGATGTGCAGCGAAAATGACTTTAGCTTGATGGACACGCCATGTGGCCAATCACAGACTTGCATCGTACCACTAGGCAGGAGAAGGACAGTGAATGGGAGGAGATGATCAGAAGACAATGTTGTGGTACAAACCTGGTTCATGAAGCAGCAGAGAGATGTGAGATGGATTTCAGTGCAAGCGTTTTGGGAAAAGTGAAATATATGACAAGATGACAAATAAGCAGCATCTGGATGGATTTAAATGGTTTTGGAATTAAGCTGAAAAGCTGAATTTATTAAATGAAAACATTTGTCCAGTTGTGCATTTAAAGGTTTGAATAAAGTGTCAAGCAATTAAAAAAAAAAAAAAAAAGCATAAATAAATTGTGCTTTTTTTCCCTCAGTGTTTCATATAAACACTGAGGGAAACTTCAGAATTGCTAAATTAGGCTTTAACAGAAGCTCAGAGTGAGAATAAACAAACCATTTGGTCAATGACTGTGATGAATGAAGCAACTAATTTCCTAATCACATTATTCCATGAAGTAAGTGCAGCTGAATGAGAGGAGAAATTTAAATGGAGAAGTTTAAATGGAAAAACCAAAACGTGGTTGTTAGACGGTGTAAACAACTAGACTGGTTAGTAACTGGTTTGTCAGTTACTTTGTCTCTTTCTGAAAAAGAGACCATTCAGAGAAAGTTTTTGTTCAGCATATAAAAAAGGGGGGGGTTCTGTCTGGGTACTCTGGCTTCCTGCCACTCACATGACAGGTTAATGCTATGGGTAATTGATCACTTATCACATGTCAGCCACTTTGTGCTTCATGTCAACCTTTACTTTATCCTGGTGTTGCTCCCAGTTTGGATTCTGACAAGTTTATGTCATGGTTTTATTTCACATGTTTTGGTGTCCTGCCACTGCAGCATCATAGACTTTTGAAAGAAATAAAAAAAAGAAACTGTTTTAAGCTTATGTTTGGATCCTCTCCACCACATACCATGGGAAAACCACAGCTAATGAGGCGCAGCGGAGGATTTGCTCATAACCTGAGGGCAGGTATTTCCAATCATCTGTCCTGTGATGTGATCCTTCTCTTTAAGCTCCACAGTATGGAATTTAAAAGCCTGTAAGTACATCTCAAATCTTTACTATTCTATTCTATTCTAAGTCGCTTTTATCCAAAGCGACTTACATATGAGTGAGAACAACACAAGCACAAAATCAAACAGTAGAAGACACGGTAGGAAGATGCTAGTGTCCAGTTGGACAGAGGCCCTTACATGAAGTGCTATGGGCTTTATTTGTTTTGTGTTGTTGTTTTTTTTTGGTTTTCACCCTTCCCACCCCATAATACCACAGATGTTAAAGTACAAAGAATTAATACCATGTTTGTTGCAAAGAACTGGGCTAAGTTCTCCAAATTTCCAACAAACTTAGCTATACTAAGAGTTGAAGTTCTCCTTGAAGAGCTGAGTCTTCAACTTGCTCTTATATGTAGACAGGGACTCTGCAGAGCGGACAGAGTTTGGGAGATCATTCCACCATCTTGGAACAACAGAGGAAAAGAGTCTGGCTGGTGATTTAGTCCCACGTTGTGGTGGTAACACGAGGCGTCTTTCACTGGTGGAACGTAGCTGTGGAGAGGGAGTGTAGGTCTGGATTAGGGAGTGAAGGTAGACGGGAGACGTTTGAGTTCTTGTTTTGTAAAGCAGAAGCAGAGCTTTAAATTTGATGCTGCGACCGGAAGCCAGGGAAGAGCGATTAGCAGTGGAGTGACATGAGCTCGTTTGGGTTGGTTGAAGACCAGACGCCCTGCGGCGTTCTGGATCATCTGCAGAGGTTTAACCAGCATGCCGGCAGACCTGCCAGTAGGGAACTGCAGTAATCGATGCGTGAGATGACCTGAGCCTGAACCAGAAGCTGAGTTGTTTGTTCTGTCAGGTACGTCTGATTCTCTTGATGTTGTAGAGAGTATAACAGCAGGTACGGGCAACCGAAGCAACATGGACCTTAAAGGTCAGCTGGTCATCCACAATGACACCCAGATTCCAGGCAGCAGACGTAGGAACAAGTGTGATAGAGTCGAGCTTCACACTTAATTGCGGATGTAAGGAAGGATTGGCTGGACAGACAATGAGCTCTGTCTTGGACAGATTGAGCTGAAGGTGGCGAGCCTTCATCCATGGAGAGATATCAGCAAGACAAGCTGATATTCTCATATGGACGGTTGTGTCATCTGGTGGAGAGGAAAGGAAAAGCTGAGTGTCATCAGAGTAACATTTTACTCCATCATATTGTTACTTTAAACAGATTGTGACTATCCATGAATGTATTTAGGCTGCAGGTTAAACAAATTTCTACAAGTATTGTTTTCTGAGGGGCAGTCGTTGACCTTCAACTCGCTCAGAGAGCTCAGAGCTCTACCAAGCAGCTCACTTCCACACATACTGATGGATGGACGGATGGACGGACGGAAGGTTAGATGGAAATGGATCAGTACCAACAGCTAAACGTATATAAATTAGTTCCATTCTCTCAGTAAAGAAAATCCAACACTGCCCAGTAGTTTTTGTGTAAAGTTGCTGACAAACAGATAAACAAGGGTAAAATCACAACTTCCAGGCGAAGGTAACACAACTCTTTAAGTAGAGAACTTAAAGAAAAAACAACAAAACAAAAAACAAAGGCTCGGTCTGCTTCCTGACAATTATTAATGAAGAAAAGAAGAAAGTCACCCCATGGCGGAGTGTTTCCTTTCCAAGGACAGAATTACATGAAAAAGAGAGAGAAAATAATCAGCAGCTCTCAAAAGAAACATATGCTGCCTGGTTAAGAAGATTAAGCTTAAATCGTGACTAAGCACAGAGAGAAGGCGGCCGTCCCGAATCACAGAGAAGCAATTAAAGGTGAAAAATGCCAAAACAATGAAGGATGAGTCTGCGGTCAGATTAAACACGTGATTAATTCTAAACTTTAATCTCACAGAAAACAACTCAAAAAAATTAATAATGAGTTTTTAGGCTCACAAATAGAACATGTAGACTTTGTTGTAGCAGGATTATTTTTAACCTGAGACGCAGCAAAGGAAAAGGAGCAGAGATAAAAGTAGCTCCCAGATCACGATGCTACACGGTAATTCCATTTGCTATCCTTCAAAGCAGTGAAAGTGAGGGCTCTGATTTATTCATAAGCTGGGCTTCTCTGCCAGGGAGCATTAGACAAAGGCAGATTACACAAAGGTAACAATTCTGCTGGGAACAGCAAATTACAAATGAAAACAAAGCAGAGCAGCATGTGAACAGTTTGCGGCGCTGCTCTGCTGTACGAGTAAGCAACATGCTGCAGCCGCCACGCTCAGCAGCTGAACAGCCAACCTCTGCTGCACAGTGGTTCAACACACACTTTGTCTTGACGCCTGTTGGTGGACTTGTTTTATTAATTCTGTGTAAAACACTCCTCTGTGGCTTTAAGGATTCTTTCAACTGCATGTCAGGAATAATTCAGCATGTTTCAGACTGCACAGCCTCCATCAAGCTTCCTGTCAGTTTCTATCAGAGAGTGAAGGTCACCTTTCCGTCCTGCTTACATGGCCTCATGCAGTCTGGCCACATGTCCTCTCTCTGAATCTCTTTTCACTACTGTGGCTTTATTTCTTTCTGTTCGCACGTAGAATGACAAAAATAAAGGCTCACAGCAGTTTTGGCATGAGTTTATATAGTGGAAGCAGATGTTTCTGCATCAAGCCGTGTTTCAGTTCTGGTGTCTCACACAAGGATTTGCAGCTTCTCTTCTGTATCAACGTACATCTGGCTGGGATTTCTCTTGATAGTTTAAACATCAGTTTTTATGTGAGAAAACTTCAAAACATCAGTTTCCTGTTCAATTTCAGTAACTAGCAGACACATGTAAGGTATTTCAGATTTCATTCATACATTATCCTAACCGCTTAGTCCGATGAAGGGTGGCGGGGAAGCTGGAGCCTATCCCAGCTGTCTTTGAGCGAAAGGCAGGGTGCACCCTGGACAGCTCGCCAATCCGTGGCAGGGTATTTCAGATTTATTATATTTATTCCTTTTAGACTTCTGTATGTGGTGCTTTTACTCATGTCTAGGTGTTGGGCTCTCACAGTTGCACTCTATACTTAAAAATATGTCTTACATGAATAAAATCATATTTTCCCATCAACTCCAGCTCTTATTGATGAAGAAGACAATGAAGATGACATGGCAGAAACTGCATCCAGTTGCATCCAACTTCAACAGCAACACAAACTGAGTCTGCACCATTTCTCCACACCAGCATTGCCTGTATAGCACAAGGTACCACAAACTCTATAACCAAAGCTGATTACCCTGAACAATGATCAAAGTCCAAACTGACAGCTTTAATTTTAATTTTATTTATATATTTTTTTTACAAATGTTTTAACTGTAAACATCATTGTGTGTGCAGTATGCACACTGAAGCAGTATTTTGCAACGTCAACCAAACATTTTATTGATACAAAGTTTGTGTGAACCTAAATAACTTCCTGTTGATTTTGGCGTGATTGGGTGTAATTTATTTAGGTGGGAGGCGGCTTTCAAGTCTATTTTGGATTGGTTCAGGTGCATGGAAACCGAATAACCGTGACCATCCGGCAACACTTGGCATTTAGGGGGATTGAGGGATCACAGGTACTGTATGCTGGAAAGAACCAGATTCTGAAACGATGAGACTATTAAACAGTTTGTTGTCATTGCAGGCATGGTGTGAGTCCACCTTGTGGCTCAAAATCCATCCTGAGTTCCTCCAGCAGCTCCATAATGCTGGATAAGACACGTTCAGATGATTGTTTCCTCGTTCTCTGCGTCTTCTTTCTTTGTTTCTACGTCTCCTTCTTGTGACAATAACTGCAGCCATGAAGGCAATCACACACACAGACTGTTCTTCTGAAACATGTTATGAAGTTTCTATCAGCAACTTTGATCTCAGGTTTAACAGATCACATTGCAGCTTCTAAATGAATATATTTACATTTTCTCCTCCCAACACACAGCGTAGCGCGTAAACGTCCAATATTGCATATTCATTGTGGCAGACGTACTAACTGGATGCAGATTTGTGTCCCTTTGGAAAACGCAACCCTCCATGCACGCTGGTAGTTAATCAGTTTGAACATTTTTTTTGCTTGTGCGACGAGTTTGCACACATTTTTGTGAATGCAAACCTTCAGTAGTTCCTAGGCCAGTTTGGATTAAAGTAGCTGCTCAGTTTTATTGTTCCTCTTTGTTTGATCTAATTTCCACTCACATGTTAATTTAGCCCCTAATTCTATGTGACAAAGAATATAAGCTAAATATATTAAATATAAAATACATTTCTTTTTCACTGACTTTGAATGTCACGCCAGTAATCTCATGTCCATCCTGGAAACAAGCTGAACAAACTGAATCTACAACCATTGTAATTTCTGAGTTGCATCACAACAAAGATCTAATATGTTTTATAGGTTTCATCAACATGTTATATCAGATTTAGACAGAGCATTTACAGTGACTTTACTGAATGAAACAATTTTCATCAAGACATTGAAACAGTTGAACTTTTTCTGTCTGGATTGTTTTTTTTTAACAGCATTTAGGTCATTCATGGAAAACATGTCTGAACTGAAGTCTGAAAATACAATGTGATTTCCCAGCTGAGTGTAAATGTCACACAAGTAAGTCATTTTGCCATCAGACGCATCACATTCACACTGAAATGAGTCAGTTACCTGTTACAGCAACAAAGTTCATGAATACGTCATTTATCAAAGCTGATTTCAAGCTTGCTGAGGTTTACATTAAGCCTGTATGGACGTTAAACAGACCATTATAAGTCCGTTTTGTTTCATCCATCTAGATTAGCCTGAGGCATTATGGATGGATGTCAGGTCAACGACAGGCGAGCCTGTGAATGGAAAACTGTTACAGACATACTGAAAAATGAGAAGAAGACAAGGAGCATGCAGAGATGGAAAGCACTCACTTTGGGAACTGCTTTAGAAGATGTTTCAGCTTCAGCTGCAGAAGCGTCATCTGCATGTGGAGGGCTTCAGTTTGCAAGTGTTGAAAAGCTGCACCTCCCTTACATCATTTATTCACATGCCATTACCTACTCAACTGGAAAGTGCACATCTGTTTGCAGACAGAAGTCGTGCCAGAGCGCCATATTTCTGAAAACCTTGCAGACCTGCTTTCCATGGATGCCTAACACTCGCGAGTAAACGGCAAAATAACAGCAAGTGGATTAGGGCTGGGCGATATGACCTTTTAGTAATATCCCGATATTTTTATGCCATGTCACTATATACGATATATATCTCGATATTTACCTCAGCCTTGAATTAATGCTTTGGTGCATACAATCACATCAGTAAGATGATTTTGTGTCTCCACTAAAACATAATTGTTCATACTGCATTAAGATATGCTGATTTTAAACATTCATGCCAAAAGGATGAAATTGTAACGAAGCAAACTGATCAAAACCGTATTTATTGAACAGTTAAAGCAGCGGCAGAAACATGTCATTTTAAAACAAAATAAAGGGACTTTGCATGATGTAATAAATGCAAATAGGATGAAAATAGAATGACAAAATGAATGAATGAAAATAGGTGCTTTTCAAATGATGAACTATTATAAGGTTTTGCTTTATGGATACGTTTTTGAGTTGTCGTGTATTTTTTTAATCGCAGAGTTTAGCGTAGAAATCAGTCTTATAATCCAGGCAGAATGTCCTCGTATCGTCTCCAATAAACGGCTTCAGCCAGTTTTTAATTCAGGGTTTGATTCCCACTGCTTTCTGTACTTTCTAGAGACATGACGAGCTAGATAAATATGCTTGTGTCACACACAGTGGATGAGGTGAGTAAGTGACAGAGGCTGTGAATGTAATCAAATATAATGAATTATTTTTGCGTGACGTGAAAAACTTTGTAATTTACGTCCCACTCTGTAATCCAGAGCGGGATCAGTGGTGGATTTGGCTGTTCATTGTGACTGTAGGTGGAGTCGTGCAGGTGTCCTCTCTGCTCCTCTGACTGGCTGCAGCTGCAGCCGGAGCGACTGAGTGCTTTAGGACGGGGAGAGACTCTCCTTCTGACAATAACTTTACAATATGCGCTTTAAAGTCAGTCGCCAAAACACCAGGAAAGTCTCCAATAACTCCTGTAAAAGTCGCTAGATTTGTCGCTTTTCACAAGAAGTCGCCAGATTTAGCGAGAAAGTGGCTCCACGCTGCCTCTCATGACGTAGCACGTAGCTCACGTTATGTACGTAACGAGGTGCGCTTGCTTTAACTCTCTGTGCAAAGCAGTGCAGAGTCGAGGAGGAGGGAGGAAACCCCCCCCACAGCTGAAAACACCTGCGTGACAACAGGATACTCGAATATGACGAATATAGGCATTTTCTATATCACACAGGGGACTAGCCACGATATATCGCGCATATTCGGTATATCGCCCAGCCCTAAAGTGGAGATGGCAATAATAGCTATAACCAAACACCTGGCCGGGAGGGGGGGTGAGGGTGGACTGGAGTATTCAAAGAGTAGTCAGATAATTCAAAGTGATTTCAAATGATATTTTTGTACTTTTTTTTTTTATCAGCTCTTTGGTCAGTATTTACTGTTTAAAAAGCGCTATAGATAAATCTGGCTGGGCTTTTGCTTGACATGCTCGTCTGTAGTTCAGAACAACATAAATATCATTTAAGAAGGAAGAAAATGTCTTCAGAAGCTGTGATGTGAGCTGAAATATGGGACTGCCAAGTTGGGAGATAATGTTTTTCATTTCTCACGATGAGTTTCCCCAATTTTATAGTAAACTTATTTACCAGGCGTCGGACTTGATTAAAAAATTAACCTGATTAATTGCAGGTTTTGTAATTAATTAATCACATTTTAACCGCATAACAATTTATGCCCCCAAAAGCAACTTTTCTTTTACTTAAATGGATTTTTTTTGTGGATGACTGAAGCCAATAATAGACACAGACATTAATATTGTAAACTTAACCTCTAATTATGTCTGGAAAATGTTTTTAATTTTAAAATAGCAAACAACAAATAGAAAACAGACCTGAACTGAACACACTTGAAGCTAGTTTTCATTTTCAGTACTTTAAATAACAGCTCCAGTCTACAACACGTTACAGTAATTTTAACATGTTTTCATCCACACGCCGTCTCTAACAGACATTAATATCTGACAGGAAACCAGGACGGATCACTTAGTGGCAACTTGGCTACGTTCACACTGCAGGGCTTGCTGCTCATATCGGATGTTTTTGTGAAATCCGAATTTTTTGAAATTCCGTTCACATTTCCGATGAAATGTGACTTGTATGTGATCTCCTGTATGAACCTCATGTGCACCAGAAGCGTCCCGCATGCGTAGAAGACACAGCAATGTGCAGTGAGCGTGCGTGTGATGCCTTTGTGTTTGTGGAAGTAAATCTGGATGGCAGTGGAGCATTTGCTATTTTAAACGTTTTGTCCAACCGTAGCCACAACGTTGTGAATGGGTTCGTTTTAAGGAGACGTTTATGGAAGAGGAAAGTAAAAGTTTTGGTCGAGGCCTTTTGTGGAGCTGTGGCAGCAACAACTGTAGAGAGAAACGTTTGGGTACGAAGTCGCAGTCAGGATTGGTGGGAGAGGGATGTGAGCGCATTTACCGATAAAGAGTTCATAAACAACAAACGCAGAATAATGACGTTTGTCGTGTGTTAATGACACGTCGGTCGGATTAATGCGACCCGACCATTCAGACTGAAGTCGCATGGCAAAAGATCAGATACATATCGGATTTAGGACCACATATCCAAGCAACCTGGGTCGCATTAGAAAATATCAGATCTGTGTCGTTCAGACTGTTAAGAAAAGATCGGTTACAGGTCGCATCGGGGCAAAAACACCAGATTTAAGTCACTTCAGACCGTAGTGTGAACGTAGCCCTTGAGTCTGGTCCTGCAGCAGAGGCGGTCACATGGATGCTGCGTGAAGACCAAGCCTCTGGTCTTGAAGGGGGAGGGGCTTACGCAGCAACCACTGAGGCTAGCGGGAAGTAAACTACACATTCATGCACGTTACTCGCCAGAAATCTCCAGTATTACCACAGAAGTCCCTAGACTTGTTGAAAATTCCTTTTTCTTTAATTAAACTGACTAAAAGGGGCTGAAAATGGCTAAATATAGCACCAAATTTGCTGTTAGGTCTGCCATGTGCATCGTTGTTCCAGGAAATTGTGCACTGAAAAACATTCAGCCATTAAATGCATTTAATTATTGTCATCAACACCCTTATTGTTTATAAATAATTTATAAATGATTGTCTACATAGCGCATAAGCAATCCAGCTTTGATAGGTTGATAATCAGATTAAATAATCTGAAATCATTTTTAGAAAAAGCCTGAAATGAACAGAAATGCTGACAACCTTCCACGCATGAAAGGTGACAGATTTGTATTTACAAGATGGTTGTTCCAAGGTGCTGCTTTTCCTTTTAGGAATAAGCCATCACCTTTACGGAGAAAGTCATCAGTAAAAGCCAACAGATCTATGTGACAGTATGTGCTGGCTGCTGGCCAAGCCAGTATTATACTCAGAGCAGAGGCAAATGACAGATGCCCGAGCAACAGAGCAGCATTCATCAAGGCATCTGCAGCCGGTGGATAGTGAGGTGGCCTCTGCTATTAAGACTGCCAAATATCAGGCTTGAAAGCTGGCTGAAGTTGTACTCCAGTATCACAGACCTGACCCCGCCAGACAACAGTCAGCTCTGGGTGTTAAACCACCCCATCCACTCCATACATCACTGTTATCTCCACCACCGTGTGAAGATTAGCCTTCAGCCGACGTTACCTTCCTGCTCCGACTGCCGCTGCAGAGCAACGACCCTGAGAACCAGGCAAAGCAAGGTGGTAGAAGCTAACAAGCTTTGTATGTGTGGAAGCTAGCTGACTTGTACAAGACCTTGTTCCTGAAATAAATTCAGCCAAGGATGATCCGGGTTGCTTTGCTGTCATTTGATTGCAGTTTGTCAATGGTTTGCACCTATACATATCAAAAACGTTGGGTAGAGCCCACATGGTGGTGCACATCGAACCTGTACGCATCAAAAACGTTGGGTAGAGCCCACATGGTGGCGCACATCAATTCTGTACGCATCAAAAATGTTGGGTAGAGCCCACATGGTAGCGCACATCGATCCTGTACGCATCAAAAACATTGGGTAGAACCCACATGGTGGCGCACATCGAACTGTACGCATCAAAAACATTGGGTAGAACCCACATGGTGGCGCACATCGATCCTGTACGCATCAAAAACGTTGGGTAGAACCCACATGGTGGCGCACATCGATCCTGTACGCATCAAAAACGTTGGGTAGAGCCCACATGGTGGCGCACCATCGAACCTGTACGCATCAAAAACGTTGGGTAGAACCCACATGGTGGCGCACATCGATCCTGTACACATCAAAAACGTTGGGTAGAGCCCACATGGTAGTGCACATCGAACCTGTACGCATCAAAAACGTTGGGTAGAGCCCACATGGTAGCGCACATGGATCCTGTACACATCAAAAACGTTGGGTAGAGCCCACACGGTAGCGCACATCGATCCTGTACGCATCAAAAACGTTGGGTAGAGCCCACATGGTAGCGCACATCGAACCTGTACGCATCAAAAACATTGGGTAGAGCCCACATGGTAGCGCACATGGATCCTGTACGCATCAAAAACGTTGGGTAGAGCCCACATGGTGGCGCACATCGATCCTGTACGCATCAAAAACGTTGGGTAGAGCCCACATGGTGGCGCACATGGATCCTGTACGCATCAAAAACGTTGGGTAGAGCCCACATGGTGGCGCACATCGATCCTGTACGCATCAAAAACGTTGGGTAGAACCCACATTGTGGCGCACATCGATCCTGTACGCATCAAAAACGTTGGGTAGAGCCCACATGGTGGCGCACCATCGAACCTGTACGCATCAAAAACGTTGGGTAGAACCCACATGGTGGCGCACATCGATCCTGTACACATCAAAAACGTTGGGTAGAGCCCACATGGTAGTGCACATCGAACCTGTACGCATCAAAAACGTTGGGTAGAGCCCACATGGTAGCGCACATGGATCCTGTACACATCAAAAACGTTGGGTAGAGCCCACACGGTAGCACACATCGATCCTGTACGCATCAAAAACGTTGGGTAGAGCCCACATGGTAGCGCACATCGAACCTGTACGCATCAAAAACATTGGGTAGAGCCCACATGGTAGCGCACATGGATCCTGTACGCATCAAAAACGTTGGGTAGAGCCCACATGGTGGCGCACATCGATCCTGTACGCATCAAAAACGTTGGGTAGAGCCCACATGGTGGCGCACATGGATCCTGTACGCATCAAAAACGTTGGGTAGAGCCCACATGGTGGCGCACATCGATCCTGTACGCATCAAAAACGTTGGGTAGAGCCCACATGGTGGCGCACATCGATCCTGTACGCATCAAAAACGTTGGGTAGAGCCCACATGGTGGCGCACATCAAACCTGTACGAGTCAAAAACGCTGGGTAGAACCCACATGGTAGCACACATGGATCCTGTACGCATCAAAAACGTTGGGTAGAAACCACATGGTAGCACACATGGATCCTGTACGCATCAAAAACGTTGGGTAGAGCCCACATGGTGGCGCACATCGATCCTGTAAGCATCAAAAACGTTGGGTAGAGCCCACATGGTGGCACACATGGATCCTGTACGCATCAAAAACGCTGGGTAGAAACCACATGGTAGCACACATGGATCCTGTACGCATCAAAAACGTTGGGTAGAGCCCACATGGTGGCGCACATCGATCCTGTAAGCATCAAAAACGTTGGGTAGAACCCACATGGTGGCACACATCAAACCTGTACGAGTCAAAAACGCTGGGTAGAACCCACATGGTAGCACACATGGATCCTGTACGCATCAAAAACGTTGGGTAGAGCCCACATGGTGGCGCACATCAAACCTGTACGAGTCAAAAACGTTGGGTAGAGCCCACATGGTGGCGCACATCAAACCTGTACGAGTCAAAAACGCTGGGTAGAACCCACATGGTAGCACACATGGATACTGTACGCATCAAAAACGTTGGGTAGAGCCCACATGGTGGCGCACATCGATCCTGTACGCATCAAAAACGTTGGGTAGAGCCCACATGGTGGCGCACATCAAACCTGTACGAGTCAAAAACGCTGGGTAGAGCCCACATGGTGGCGCACATCGATCCTGTAAGCATCAAAAACGTTGGGTAGAGCCCACATGGTGGCACACATGGATCCTGTACGCATCAAAAACGCTGGGTAGAAACCACATGGTAGCACACATGGATCCTGTACGCATCAAAAACGTTGGGTAGAGCCCACATGGTGGCGCACATCGATCCTGTAAGCATCAAAAACGTTGGGTAGAGCCCACATGGTGGCACACATGGATCCTGTACGCATCAAAAACGTTGGGTAGAGCCCACATGGTGGTGCACATGGATCCTGTACGCATCAAAAACGTTGGGTAGAGCCCACATGGTAGCACACATCGATCCTGTACGCATCAAAAACGTTGGGTAGAGCCCACATGGTGGCGCACATCGATCCTGTACGCATCAAAAACGTTGGGTAGAGCCCACATGGTAGCGCACATCGATCCTGTACGCATCAAAAACGTTGGGTAGAGCCCACATGGTAGCGCACATCGAACCTGTACGCATCAAAAACGTTGGGTAGAGCCCACATGGTAGCGCACATGGATCCTGTACGCATCAAAAACGTTGGGTAGAGCCCACATGGTGGCGCACATCGATCCTGTAAGCATCAAAAACGTTGGGTAGAGCCCACATGGTGGCACACATGGATCCTGTACGCATCAAAAACGTTGGGTAGAGCCCACATGGTGGCGCACATGGATCCTGTACGCATCAAAAACGTTGGGTAGAGCCCACATGGTGGCGCACATCGATCCTGTACGCATCAAAAACGTTGGGTAGAACCCACATGGTGGCGCACATCAAACCTGTACGAGTCAAAAACGTTGGGTAGAGCCCACATGGTGGCGCACATCAAACCTGTACGAGTCAAAAACGTTGGGTAGAACCCACATGGTAGCGCACCATCGAACCTGTACGCATCAAAAACGTTGGGTAGAGCCCACATGGTAGCGCACATCGAACCTGTACGCATCAAAAACGTTGGGTAGAGCCCACATGGTGGCGCACATCGATCCTGTACGCATCAAAAACGTTGGGTAGAGCCCACATGGTAGCGCACATGGATCCTGTACGCATCAAAAACGTTGGGTAGAACCCACATGGTGGCGCACATCAAACCTGTACGAGTCAAAAACGTTGGGTAGAACCCACATGGTAGCAATAACCCCAGGCTGTAGCCTGGAGAATGGGGCGGGGCTGGATGTCGGGTGGACTTGGATAACAAATGAGCATGGTTGATGTCAAATGGGCGTGATTAGACAGCCAGTGAGTGTTAGGGGTTAGGGTTAGGGTTACGGTTAGCAATGGCCACCAATCAAAATGTTGAGGGGGCGGGGTTGGACATCCAGCCCCGTCCAGTATCCAGCTCCCCCTTATTCTCAGGTCTGCAGCCAAGACCCTCTCCATGATGGTGCATAACAAACCTGTATGTTTTAAAAAAGTTGGGTAGAGCCCTCATGGTGGCGCACATCAAACCTGTTGACTTCTAAAACCAATACAAATTAAGATAAACAGGATCTGAGGTACGTTTTACAACATGGAGCAACTTCTGGGACAGAAAGCACTTCCTCCTGTCCTCTATCTGTTGTTCTCTCCTCTTCTTCTGTCTGCATGCCGTCTCATCAGACGTTTATTGTAAAGTTAGTGGTCCACACTAACTTTACAGGAACATGTCTCTGAGTAGGATTACTGACCCCAGCTTTAAGCAGCAGACAGAGCTCCACATCTCTCCCAGCACCACAGTTTCTCCCTCTGGACCGGACTCCACCTGTCTGCAGCACCTGCCCTCCTCCCCTCCTCATCACAACCTCATCACCTCGGCTTCTGTGTTCTGATGAACTCTCAGACGTTTGAAGAGGTCGGTGCTTTGCCCACACTGTCCGCTGTTTGTGAAGCTGAAATATGTCCACCATCACTGCATGTTGGAGTGACTAGAGAGCGGTGAGCGGCCTGCACTGCTCAGGCGGAAGAAGAAGTAGTAATATACATATATATATTTATATATACATACATATACATACATATATATATATATATATATATATATATATATATATATATATGAATAAAAATGCTTCCTGATGTGATCTGTACCAACCCAGAGCCATTGGTGGAGACGAGACCGACATGCCTATGATACCAGTCCAGTTAAAAGAAGTTCCGATCTCTAGACGCACACTGGTTCGTCCTGGTGAAGGAGCTTTTCATGTTTAAAGACTCATATTTCAGTGTTAAATGACCAAAAATATAAAAAACCAAATTCTTCAGAAAATGGTTTGGTGCAACTACTGGACTGAAAATGATTGAAAAATCAGCAAAAGTCCAGCGCAAATGTTTGACAGAGGTTCAGAAAGTCTGTAAATGTGTTGCTCAAGACCTCTTTAAAAGATGACAACGAAGTCTGGCTGCTTGGAGGCAAAGAAAACACTTCTGTGTTGCATTTGTATCCTTTCAACGCTAAACGCATCAATAAAACCTTCTATCTGCTCAGTGTTGAGCAGCTTTTCTCTGCTTTCCTCACATGAAGCCAAGCAGATGAACGGCTGCTGAGCTGCATTGTCTCTGTTGTTCTGAATAATGTCAGCCTGGTGGCCCAAGTCTGTCTGCTGCTGTTATTATGTGCTGATGAGGACATGAGGGAGCCATATGTATTCTCCTGATGACCCCCCCTGAGTGTAATCGACGGGGCCTGCACAATGTGGCAGGTTTATTAAGTCCATGCTTAGAAATTAAACCACAAAGTGGCTTATTAATCACTGTTCCACCGGACTAAGTGATGGAGAAACAGACTTCTGGATAGAATTTGACAGGATTTCATTTTAATGGAATATTTATTGTCCTGGAAGCTGTGTGTGTGTGTGTGTGTGTGTGTGGCTGCTGATGTGCGTTGGGGGACAATTCCCTCCTCCTGACGGTCATTGTACAACAACACAACACGTCCGACTGGCTCGAGACATCAGCAGACAGAGGTCTGTCACGCAGGACACGCGCGCGCGTGCCCGCAGATGAGATCCAGTGTGTGTGTGTGTGTGTGTGTGTGAGGGGGGGGGGATGCGGCTCTCAGAGGACATCCTGATCCCAACAAACGGAGATGTTTCATCATCTGAAACTGTTCCAGGAGTTTAGCTGTGTTCCTTCTCATCCTCGCGACACGTGGCTCTGGCGCGCGCGACCAAGCGTTTCTACGAGTGGAGGACATAAAAAGCACCTTTCACGTGCACATCTAACACGCTCCCTTCTGAAATACGTCCAGTCATGTCGGACCTCTGCTGACTTGTCTTGCTGTTGATGGAAATGTCTTCAAGGAGGACAGAGGACACGTCGGTCCCCGCTCACGCGCGCCGGGATGCGCCATCTGAATGCACCACATGCTGATGAGTTGGAACTTCTCTACAACTGCGTTTAAAACTGCGCCACATGTTGGCGTGAGGCTCTGCAAGGCGCGAACCGGCGGCGCAGCACCTGCGCGACGCACGCGACAGGAAAGCCAATGACTTATCTGCGCGTGCAGCAGGACACGCCAACAGGACGAGCACCACGTGACACTACGTTGCAGCATAACTCAGATGGCTTCTTACCTGTTCAGCAGAGAGGACGTCTGTCTGTCTGAGCCGCGCGCGCAGCAGTGCAGGAGATGGAAGGACTGACACGTCCCGGCACTGAACTGTAAAGCGTGGCTGCGTGTATTTTTCCCTTTTCTCTTCCCACGCCGGGAGAGGACAAGCACATTCAGACCACTCCCCTCTCATCAAACTATTCTGATTGTTGAAGAGAAAGTATGAAGCACGTGACCCCGGCACGTGGGTCTGCTCGTTCCAAACCTCATGGCATCTTAAGTTACAACACTATCTTAAATAGGATCCTGCTTCTGCTCACTATGGTTTAAATCTGTCATTTCATCATGAAATAGCAGGAAAACCAGTCAGAGCCTGAGTGTAGACAGGATCCTGGTTATCTTCCAGCCAGCAGCAGCTCACTGAAACCTGACTGATATGCCAAGGAGATTCTCCTTAGATGAAAATCAAGAAGGACCAGTGAACTCTCCACCTGTGTCAGAGACCATGTCCTTTGGCTCTGCTCTGACCTCATCCATACTGGATCTAGAAGAGTTTCCATTGGGTGGAAAAGGCGGGGTAAAAGGTCCAGCCAGCATGGACTGGATGTTCTCAGTGCAGCGTGAAAATCCCATAGATGTTAATAACGTATAAAAACTTTGCATTTGTTGGCAAATAAAATCAGAATTAGTCAGACAACAATCGTTCATGGATAATAATAGTCTAAGCGAAGGGATTCACATCGAATCTTGGCTTTCATTCAGGCCATCTTGTGTCAGCAACAGTGGAAACGGGGGAAAAAGCTGATAGTTTTAACAGGAAGTGGAAAAACCTCCAGTAGAACCCAGTTCATGGAGGGCAGCTGGGGACTGGGTTGGCCAGGTGGAGAGGACAGGGACGAGGGTTCAACAGGCACAAGAACCTTTAGGAGAAGAAGAGAAATTACTTTCATTCATATTGGTTTCATCTGAAATCAAACACCCTGATCTCAGAGCAGTTTAAGGCAAAGATCATCTGAGGAATCCAGTAATTCCCTTAATTAGTGGTGTGTTATCATGTCATGAAGGCATCTAAGAGAGAATCCTCGTAGTAGTTGTGCAGAGGCAGAACTAAAGGACTGTTCAGGGCCACCTGAGCCAGGACTTTAACAAAAAGGAAAGTTTGTAGGTAAAATGTAGAGGGAGTGTCTCCTGAACCCAAAGTCGGAGCTACAGAACAGATGCTTGATCACTAAAGACTCTGCCTGGCATTCTACTTTTAGAAACTCCAGCAACCACTAGTAATCCTGCATGCTCCAAGCGAAGTGTTCTGTTGGGATAATATGCTACAGTGAGGTCTTTAAGAATTCATGGAGCCTTGTCACAAAGGCTTTTGAATGTGAGGAAATGGTTTTTTCACTTCCATTGTCATACCATTTCCCATCAGAACTCTCACAGCAGCGTTTTGGATCAGCTTGAGGCTTTTCAGAGTTATTCAAGCATTCTGGTGGTAATGAATTGTGTTCGTTCAGCCTAAAAGTAAAAGATACAGACCTACGATTTCCATCAGTCTCACACACAATGTTCCTGATTTCAACAATACTGTGTAGCCAAAGCCACATTATACAGACAGTGAGACCCTTAATCAGACACCAATTTAAAATACAAGAAATTCAAATTTTCAACCATAGAAGAAAACAAACTAAACTTTAAATCCATGATGAGTTGTGCAAACAGCCTGGAAACCTGTAACAATGAGGTGCGTAAGGCCTTCGCGGTATCTGTCTCAGATGAATGTCAACAATTTTCACACTGTTTGCTGTGATTGAAAAACTTACAAATCTTCCTAAACAGTTCAGCTCAGAACTCCTGTCCACTGAGAACTACAGTCAGACTGCAAACGTTTCAGACAACATGTTAATTCCACTCAGTCACACAAGAAGTCTACATCCAAAACTTAATAACTCAGACTTTTTAACTTAAGTTAATATGACTGATTTTAAAGTCTGATAAAAAATTAGTTTGACATTTAAAATCAAAACAACATGCTCTCTTGACATGATATCATCCAACTCGTTTCTGCCTCTGTAGAAAGTATCTCCTGCCTATCAGCAGGTATTTTCTCTAAGTCACTAAAGATGGCTGCCACCCAACCACTCCTGAAGACAGGAACTCTAGACTCCTCCGTAATGAACAACTGTCTCCCAGCTCTAGACCTGCAGTCGACCTCATATCGACTCATACCCTCCTATTACAAAAGGAAAAAACTGCTGCCTGTGAAATAAGCTGAAATTGATAGAAGTCATAATAAATAAAACATTAATGAAAATCATTATATTATTTTTTTTTTTATTCTGGTTCAATAGAAAAATATTCCTTAAAAAAAGCAAACAAATATCATGAAATAATATATGTTCTATCAGTCATAAACTAATATTTAGTTTCCGCTACTGTCAGGTGTTTTCTGTTCCTCTCAGTCAGACTTCTGCACCTGTTGACAGGTATTTTGTCCCACTGTTCAACAGAAAAGTCTCTCATTTGTCCAGGTCGGATTTGTTGTTTTCTTTTGTTTTGATTTCAACCAATAACAAAAAAAAAAAAGAAAACAGTGTTTTATTACTGAACTATAAATTACCACATTTTTTGTAATTGTTCTTTATTTTCAATCTTCAGTTATTTGAGTGAAATGAAAAGGTTTAATGAAAAGGTATGAATAAATTTGAGGATGGTTGTATCTTAACCAACTACATATCTGTCTTTAACTAATTATAGACTGGTCTCTAACCAGCTATAGACCAGTCTATAACCATCTATAGACCAGTCTCTAACCAGCTATAGACCAGTCTATAACCATCTATAGACCAGTCTCTAACCAGCTATAGACCAGTCTATGACCATCTATAGACCAGTCTATAACCATCTATAGACCAGTCTATAACCATCTATAGACCAGTCTATAACCATCTATAGACCAGTCTATAACCATCTATAGACCAGTCTATAACCATCTATAGACCAGTCTTTAACCATCTATAGACCAGTCTATAACCATCTATAGACCAGTCTATAACCATCTATAGACCAGTCTATAACCATCTATAGACCAGTCTATAACCATCTATAGACCAGTCTATAACCATCTATAGACCAGTCTATAACCATCTATAGACCAGTCTATGACCATCTATAGACCAGTCTCTAACCAGCGATAGACCTGTCTCTAACCATCTATAGAGCAGTCTATAGCCATCTATAGACCAGTCTATAACCATCTATAGACCAGTCTCTAACCATCTATAGAGCAGTCTATAGCCATCTATAGACCAGTCTATAACCATCTATAGACCAGTCTCTAACCATCTATAGACCAGTCTATAACCATCTATAGACCAGTCTCTAACCATCTATAGACCAGTCTATAACCATCTATAGACCAGTCTATGACCATCTATAGACCAGTCTCTAACCAGCTATAGACCAGTCTCTAACCAGCTATAGACCAGTCTCTAACCAGCTATAGACCTGTCTCTAACCATCTATAGACCAGTCTCTAACCAGCTATAGACCAGTCTCTAACCAGCTATAGACCAGTCTCTAACCAGCTATAGACCAGTCTATGACCATCTATAGACCAGTCTATAACCATCTATAGACCAGTCTATAACCATCTATAGACCAGTCTCTAACCATCTATAGACCAGTCTCTAACCAGCTATAGACCAGTCTATGACCATCTATAGACCAGTCTATAACCATCTATAGACCAGTCTCTAACCATCTATAGACCAGTCTATAACCATCTATAGACCAGTCTATAACCATCTATAGACCAGTCTATGACCATCTATAGACCAGTCTCTAACCAGCTATAGACCAGTCTCTAACCAGCTATAGACCAGTCTCTAACCAGCTATAGACCTGTCTCTAACCATCTATAGACCAGTCTCTAACCAGCTATAGACCAGTCTCTAACCATCTATAGACCAGTCTATGACCATCTATAGACCAGTCTCTAACCATCTATAGACCAGTCTCTAACCAGCTATAGACCAGTCTCTAACCATCTATAGACCAGTCTCTAACCAGCTATAGACCAGTCTCTAACCATCTATAGACCAGTCTCTAACCAGCTATAGACCAGTCTCTAACCATCTATAGACCAGTCTCTAACCATCTATAGACCAGTCTATAACCATCTATAGACCAGTCTCTAACCATCTATAGACCAGTCTATAACCATCTATAGACCAGTCTATGACCATCTATAGACCAGTCTATAACCAGCTATAGACCAGTCTCTAACCAGCTATAGACCAGTCTCTAACCAGCTATAGACCTGTCTCTAACCAGCTATAGACCAGTCTCTAACCAGCTATAGACCAGTCTATGACCATCTATAGACCAGTCTCTAACCAGCTATAGACCAGTCTCTAACCATCTATAGACCAGTCTCTAACCAGCTATAGACCAGTCTCTAACCATCTATAGACCAGTCTCTAACCAGCTATAGACCAGTCTCTAACCATCTATAGACCAGTCTCTAACCATCTATAGACCAGTCTATAACCATCTATAGACCAGTCTATGACCATCTATAGACCAGTCTATAACCAGCTATAGACCAGTCTCTAACCATCTATAGACCAGTCTCTAACCAGCTATAGACCTGTCTCTAACCAGCTATAGACCAGTCTCTAACCAGCTATAGACCAGTCTCTAACCAGCTGTAGACCAGTCTCTAACCAGCTATAGACCAGTCTATGACCATCTATAGACCAGTCTCTAACCATCTATAGACCAGTCTCTAACCAGCTATAGACCAGTCTCTAACCAGCTATAGACCAGTCTATGACCATCTATAGACCAGTCTCTAACCAGCTATAGACCTGTCTCTAACCAGCTATAGACCAGTCTCTAACCAGCTATAGACCAGTCTCTAACCAGCTATAGACCAGTCTATGACCATCTATAGACCAGTCTCTAACCAGCTATAGACCTGTCTCTAACCAGCTATAGACCAGTCTCTAACCAGCTATAGACCTGTCTCTAACCATCTATAGACCAGTCTCTAACCAGCTATAGACCAGTCTCTAACCAGCTGTAGACCAGTCTCTAACCAGACCAGAGACCAGACTAAATTCCAGACCAGAAACCAGACCAGACACCATGCCCGGGACCAGACTAAAGACCAGACCACAGTCCATACCAGAGACCAGACTAAACCCCAGACCAGACCCCAGACCAGAAACAAGACCAGAGACCAGACTAAACCCCAGACCAGACCCCAGACCAGAAACAAGACCAGAGACCAGACTAAACCCCAGACCAGACACCAGACCAGACCACAGTCCAGACCAGAGACCAGACTAAACCCCAGACCAGACACCAGACCAGAGTCCAGACTTAACCCCAGACCAGACACCAGACTAGACACCAGACCAGAGACCTGACTAGAGACAAGACTAAAGAACAGTCCACGGTCCAGACCAGAGACCAGACTATACCCCAGACCAGAGATCGGACCAGACACCAGACCAGAGACCAGACTAAACCCCAGACCAGACACCAGACCAGACACCAGACCAGAGACCAGACTAAACCCCAGACCAGACACCAGACTAGACACCAGACCAGACACCAGACCAGAGACCAGACTAAACCCCAGACCAGACACCAGACCAGAGACCAGACTAAACCCCAGACCAGACACCAGACTAGACACCAGACCAGAGACCAGACCAGAGACCAGACTATACCCCAGACCAGACCCCAGACCAGAAACCAGACCAGAGACCAGACTAAACCCCAGACCAGACCCCAGACCAGAAAACAGACCAGAGACCAGACTAAACCCCAGACCAGACCCCAGACTAGACACCAGACCAGAGTCCAGACTAAACCCCAGACCAGACACCAGACCAGACCACAGTCCATACCAGAGACCAGACTAAACCCCAGACCAGACCCCAGACCAGAAACCACACCAGAGACCAGACTAAACCCTAGACCAGACACCAGACCAGACACCATACCAGAGTCCAGACTAAACCCCAGACCAGACACCAGACCAGAGTCCCGACTAAACCCAGACCAGACACCAGACCAGACATCAGACCAGAGTCCAGACTAAACCCCAGACCAGACACCAGACCAGAGTCCCGACTAAACCCAGACCAGACACCAGACCAGACATCAGACCAGAGTCCAGACTAAACCCCAGACCAGACACCGGACCAGAGACCAGCCTAAACCCCAGACCAGACACCAGACCAGACATCAGACCAGAGTCCAGACTAAACCCCATACCAGACACCATACCAGACACCAGACCAGAGTCCAGACTAAACCCCATACCAGACACCAGACCAGAGTCCAGACTAAACCCCATACCAGACACCAGACCAGAGTCCAGACTAAACCCAGACCAGACACCAGACCAGACATCAGACCAGAGTCCAGACTAAACCCCATACCAGACAACAGACCAGAGTCCAGACAACAGACCAGAGACCAGACTAAACCCCAGACCAGACACCCGACCAGACACCAGACCAGAGTCCAGACTAAACCCCAGACCAGACCCCAGACCAAAAACCAGACCAGAAACCAGCTTTATGCTGTGATCTAGTGGAACAAACTGCCTGTTGAGATGAAAGTCTCACCATCTGTTGACACTTTCACTTCCAGGTAAAAACTTTTCTTTTCTCCCGGACCAGCATGAAATCTGCACAGTAACTTTCACTTATCTTGTTTTTAATTATTTTAACTAGATTTACTTTTTTTTTTTTTTTTATCATAATTTTAGTTTTGATGTTTTTAAATAAAGCACCTTAAATGATTTTCACATGAAATGTGATGAACAAATAAACTCTCCTTGGCTAGAAAATGACATTATTATAATGGAGGACATTACTAAACTTTAATTGCAATTTATGATTTGATAACATCACCGGAGCTTAACTGCTAACAATTAAAGCACTATTTGTATAAGCCATCCATGCCCATGAGCCTTTGCAGCTACGCGAGCTCAGAACTCTAGAGTATGTTTTTCTATTCTATTCTATTCTATTCTATTCTATTCTATTCTATTCTATTCTATTCTATTCTATAGTCATTAAGCAGAAGCTTTTATCCTAAGTGACTTAAATATGAGTGAAAACTACACAAGCACAAAATCAAAGACTGTTTTTTTTTTTTTTTTGTTTTTGTTTTTTTTCTTCTACATTTTCACATCATTTATATTTTAGCCCTGTGATGGACTGGCGAGCTGTCCAGGGTGTACCCTGCCTTTCGCCCACAGACTCCTGGGACAGGCTCCAGCTTCCCCGCGACCTTTAATTGGACTAAGGGGTTTGGATAGTGAATTAATGTATTATATTTTAGTCATCATTCTATGCAGCTAAAATCACATACTGAATGGTTATGTGTTTGGAAAAACTCAGAGGGAGGAAGTCATCCTCTTATATAACATGAAAGGCTGCCTGAAAGTAGAAAATAAAAAAGCAAATTATTAATATACACAAGACTTGGCTCTGAGATCAGACTGAGGACCATCTCTCATCCAGACCTGAAAAGAGCTCTGAGCTCCTCCTTCCTCTCCACTTGGCAGCCCATCATCTGATTGATCAGATATAGCATGGAGGTGTTAATTAGAGGGAAAATAATCCTGACATGCTAATTAAGGTCAGGTCTAAATTGGAAGTTTAGATAAAGCTAATGAAGAATCAGAGATCTTAAGCTTTGAGTTGAGCTGGTTTCCTTTCAGTCAGGCGTCTCTTCCTGACAAGGTGAAATTCTACAACGAAGTGCAATGAAAAAAATCTTTATTGTCAGGGGTGAAGATGGCTGTTTCAGCGAGGCTGCAGTGCTCACAACAACATAACTGATGGCCTGATAGTGTTATGGAGATTAGGTGAGCTGAATAGAAGTAATTGTGATGTGATATTGTCTCATTGATTGATAGATCCTGAATGGAATCTAATTTCTTCTTCTTCTTCTTCTTCTTCTTATTATTATTATTATTAGGTCTTAAATATTTTAGTTGACTTTAAAAACCTTGTATCTGGTTCAAGCATACACCAGAGAAACCATCCCAATGATTGTTTTTTCCAGTTATCTGATCATGGAAGGGTCTGTGAAACCCATCTGGTTCGGACTGGAAGGTTTTTTGGACATTTGATTGGATCAAATGCTCCGTGTGCATAAAGGAACATATTTGAGGTGAACGGAATAAGAAATAATAAATACATGAAAACAGACTAAACTAGGGATAAACACACTGCTCAGAACACTAAAAGGAATGCTTAAACAAGACCTCTTAGATCTGGATGAACTAAATATTCATATTGTAAATTTTAAGTGGAATAAATAAAGATAAAAATGATCAAGTGGCATGAAAATGAATCATCCATGGAGGACTCGGAGTGCAGGCTGACCCAACTCTAGTGGAAATTCCTGCCTGCATGCACTCCCTACAGCATCTGGCCATGCTCCGGATGAGACCAGATAGTATTCTGCCTCTCCGACCCGGACCATTGGTAATTCTCTGGACAGTCTGTAAAGCTGAGTATCACATCAGAAGGAACCCAGGTGCTACTGCAGCATGTGTTTAACTACGGCTGAGGACCGCATCCTGGTTCCTAATGGCCCTTAGGGAGCCTCTGGCTATCACATGACGGCCAAAGTGGCCGTCCCTAAGACCTTCACTGAGCCGGTCCAAAGAAGAGCCGACATTTGAATACTGTCTGTGTGTGTTTCTGTCTTCAGACATACTTCAGTGACACAAAGGATCTCCTTTGATACGTCCTCTTAGTTCACAGAACAATGTCAGGCCGGATCATGGTCGGTTTCCTCTCATCGTCACCGTTTAGGGAGAGCGCTCTTCCTCTGCATCTGGTTGCAGCTTTTCACTCTGAGAGGAAGCAGAGTAGGGTCCTACTCCTTGTCCAGTTTCTGCTGAGGATTGTTTCAGTCTTGTTTATCGTATCATCTGCAGTCATTTTGACGCGTACTGGCCATCGCAGGAGAAAAGGTTTGTAATGAGATATAAACTGGTCTTGGAGGAAAGCAGCTGCTCTGCCACGGTGATGGTTTATATGACTGAGCTGACACATTTCTTATCATGTTGCTTTGTTTACATAACATACAATAAATCAGTTTTCATGTAATTTCCTACCAGATACTGGGAGAATACAGTGAAAACATATTGTTCCTGCCTGCTCCTGACAAGCTTTATCAGACCAGATATGTAAAATCTGTCCAAAGCCAGTTCCAGGTCTGGTTTCAGCTGCGCCCCTTGAAGAGTGTCAGTCCTCTCCCAAGCAGCTCCAGCTTTGCTTTGGCTCTCAGTTTTGGTTGGCTGGCATGCGAAAGGTGACTCGTTGGCCCGATGTCAGCTTCCATGCTGTCTGGAGGAGGCTTTCTTCATCAGCCTGTCTCTATCTGGCAGTCTTATTTTGAGTGGTGTCACCGTTGCAGGTGACAAGCACCCTTAAGCCAGGATCTCTTTGGCTCCTATGAACGCTGAGTGGCAGACTGACTCCAGCTAAGCTGTCCTGCCATTTACCTCTGGAGACTTGTGATGAGCAACTGGACCAAACAGCCTGACTGGTGGAGTGCTGCTGGGATACCCTATCACATGGCATGTGATCTCTGGTTCTGTGTGACAGACAGAGTCTTCGTCATCTCTCTGATCAAGACTGTTGCTATGGTTACAAGGATGTGAACTTCAGGAGGAGCTCTGTTCAATTCCAATTTTTTAGTTTAAAAAAAAAACAAAACCATTTATTTACATCTGAAAACCAACTTTTTATTGTTTTATTTGTTTATGTTTGTCTCCTGTTTTGGCTTTTTAATTAGGTCAAGAACACACCTGTGCTGAGAAACACAAAAACAGACTTTAAGGTTTCAGAAACTCCAGACACACATATCGTTCTGATGGTTTAATGATGCGTCTTACAGGTCACCGTCCAACCCGTTCCACAGTTGCATGACCCATCAGAAAACACAGTCTCCACAAATCCAGACTGATGTTGAAGCTAAAGGCTCAATGTGAGGTGGAATTATGACCAGCGGATGTGATCTGCTTTACCTGCCCGGCTGTTTATGTCAGCTTCTGAGTGGGAGTATTACTGTTCATTATGACTGTGGCTGGACAACAACATGACAGCCTTCCCGCTTGACCATGACGTTCTGCTGCTCACACGACATATCAAACACACACACTACTCACAAACAGTGAGCAAGGCTCAACTTTTGGGTAAAAGTACAGAAAATGTAAATAAATTCCATCGTATAATGTCAATGTAACTATACGTGTGTTAGGTGTGCTCCCGGTCTGATGTGTCAGAATGTCAACAGAACAGTGAAGAGGACTGTTTACATACAAGCTGACATTACACCAGAAACATTGCAAACTTTTTCTTGATAACAGATAATTAGAAAATGAATATCTCCAGATAATAAACGTTACATGGCTGCTCTCCTTCCATACAGATCGGATCCTTATTTTATCATCAAAATCATCAATATGTCTTACAAAGATCTCTTTCAACATCACAAATCTCATCAGACAGGATGCACATGACCTTGTGTGAAATTATTCTGCTCTGTATAAAATATTTGATCATTTTTAGTTTTTCTTCTTCCAGATTATCCTGCCTACATCTTACGTTCTATTCTTAGTATTAGGATTATCCTCTCTCTGAGGAAGGTACAACTGTTTTTCTAAGTTCAGCTGGGTTCTGGGGAAGAAAAGCATTTTCCCAAAGAAGAGCAATGACAGAAACAAAAGACAGAGCAGAGCAAATAGAAAAGAGCATTAAAAACATATACAGTAAGCCCTGAAAGAGAAAAAGGATGTAAAATAATGTAATAAAGAAGAGTTGTGAGGGAGAAACATTGGCTGACATTTCTCTCTGGGAGACTCTGCAGGAAAATTTTCTGTTTTGCTGGAAAATTATGAGACATGAAAATGAGTCAGAGCAATTCGGCCTCCCAGTTCAATGCTGCATCACATTCCAGTACGAAATCAGACATATTAGAGAATAAAATTAAGTCTTCCAACAGAGGTGAGAAATTTTACAAGCCTTTTCTTCTCTTCTCAGAGAGGAGAGGTGGAGAACTTTTTTTTCTTCTTTTGAGGAGCCAGGTCTGCAAAGCAGCAGAAAGAGGGAGAAGTCATTATCGTTCCAGATAATAACTCCAGAGGCTATTCAGGTAAGGACAAGTCCCACAGGAGGGTACGCCTGCAGGATCCACATCATTATCAATATAGTCCACTCCCTGGAGAGGTTCCATCCTCCCAAAATAGTAAGGAAGCTGTGAGGGAAGATCACAGTTTCATGATCTGTGGAGAATGTATCCTGGATACTGAGCACAAACTATACCAAGGGCAAATATGCAGTTATCAGAAGCGTCTACATAATTAAAGGATTCATTTCATGTAATTACTGCTTAATCCACTGGGGCACCAAGTGGGATATTATGAACTTCCTGATATTGAACAACCTCAGCAAGTGTTAGAGAACTCAGTAACACTAGATGGTTTCAGTTATTTGTGTCACAGTTCATGGATGAGCAGGGCTACAGGAGGAGGGAGGGAGGTGTGGTAGCGGCGGTTAGAAGTGAAGCCATGCGAAAGTGCAAAATGTTGCAGTTCCCCCTTCATCCACTAGGGGCTCCAATGCAGAAGGAATCTACATGTTAAAAAGACCAACTTTACAGCAGAAAAAAAACATGTTTACAGCAGAAATAAACACGTTTACAGTAGAAATAAAAATGTTTACAGAAGAAATAAACATGTTTACAGAAGAAATAAACATCTTTACAGCAGAAATAAACATGTTTACAGAAGAAATAAACATCTTTACAGCCTGCTACAATAAAACATTCACCATAGATTCACCTTCATGATAACTGTGGGGGGAGTGAATTTTTTCATAACTCACTTGTTTATGATCAACTTCATCTTGAAATTTGGCAAAATTAGGGGTGTGTCCCTTTGACTGACAGGTACCTGATATGCAAGAAGGCGGATTAGCATAACCGTGAATGTTTACCAGCTAACAACGGGATTCAGCTTTGACCCGCCTACCTCTGTTAGCGGGTTAGCTTCTGTTAGCTACTGCAGGTCGGAGTTTGATAGATGTCAATCACTCCCACGCTCCCAGCCCCCTTCTCAGCTTCACTTCTTTGACTGTTTTTGTATTTTTCAGAAACAAAGCAAGCATGATGTCACCAAAATGGCGACGGTGGGAACCGCCCACCGAAATTTCATTTCAGCCAAAAAAAAACCTACTAGTGACATCACGGAGGCTCCGCCTGTCGATTTACACACATATTTATATTGTGTCTGTTGTTGGGATAGCAGGGATGAGGAAGCGTGATGGTCTCCTGACCAGTGCCCTGGTCAGGAGGGCACCGACCCACAGCGGGAGGATGTCCACGGCGGTGCGGTCCTCCTCGCTGTTTCCTGTTTCTTTCCAGGTGTAGGTGTTGGTTGTTTGATATTTTTTCTGTTCATGGTTGTTTTCGGTCTTTTGTATCTCTGTCTTCTATTCCATTTTGTTCTCTAGTCTCTCTTCTGTTTACTCACCTCTCTTTTATTCTGTCACTTTGATGTGTAAATTGGGCTAAAAACTCGTTTAAAGTAAAAAATATTACTTAAGAATCAAGCATGACATTCATAAGCTCCTCTTGGCAAAGCAAGTTTTTGTGGCACAACATGACAACCAGACTGCTTGCTTTGATGGAAGAAAGTATATTTTCTCTTGGAATAAATATATTTTCCTTGGAATAAGACTAAAAAAGTGAAGACACCTAACACTGTTCTGCAACCAGATTTTTCAGCAGCTTACACCATATTGCCAGTGTGTGTGAGCACACACACTGGCAGCACATAGCTGGGGCTCTGACTCATTTATTGAAGTCTGCCCACCGTTTAAAATGGCTCAATAAGACTTTCAATTAGGTGACATTTTATTTGACACACATAAGGCAGCATGATGGGCTGTAGCCTGATCTGACGTCACATCTAACTGAAGTTCAGAAAAGAATTTTCTTCCCAATATCAAACTGGTGGATCTCTATCATTTAAGCAAACATTTAATCAAAAGTGAGCTTCAAACACAATCTGCTGTTGTTAGCTTTACGTCCATCGTCACACCGATCCTCAGCCAGAAGATATTAGAACTCAGCAGATATACTTTATTGTTTCAAGGCAGCGTTCCAACAGCAGAAAGCAGAGACAGGTTGCAGTAAGTGTAAGATCTCTGAGATCGGATTTGGCTGTGAGATTATATGTCCTATTTCAGATTATATAACAGTATTTTTTATTACCTGATTGTGAGATTAGACACTGCATCTGCTGGAGATTTTACCAGAAAGCAGCAGGCGGCCATATGTCTGTAACCAGGCAGCAGTTGGGGGTTGTGGGCATTGCTCAAGGGCTCACAGCAGTTCATATCTGCTGCCTCGTAGGAGGTTTTGAACTAAAGGCCTCAAAACCTGAGCTCACATCTGTAACCACTAGGCTAACACTCCACTAAATATGAAATGTTTCATAAAGTTAGCATGTTAGCATTTTAATCAAGAAGCCTGTTCTGTAATCCAGCCAGTCCATAAATTAGAGCCAGATCTACTAAGATCCCAGTTGTGAGTAGTAATGTATGTGTGCAGTCTGGAATTTTGCACGTGTGGCAGAATCACGGTTTGCAGGTGATTTACTAAGAGTAAGTGGACGACAGGCCCTGTGATGGACTGGCGCACGGTCCAGGGTGTACCCCGCCTTTTGCCCAAAGACTGCTGGGATAGGCTCCAGCTTCCCGCAACCCTTCATCGGATTGAGCGGTTAGGATGATGAATGAATGAATGAATGAATGAATGGATGAATGAATGAAATGGATGACAGGTGTAAAGGTGTTGGAGACTTCTTATTTAAACGAGGGTTTACTGCGTAATGCAGTGTGCAGTAAGTGGTGAAACAAACATGTTTGTCTGTTCAGATGGAATAAACTCAGAGATTAGATTAAAAATGGTAATTTTCCTCTATTTTAAAATGATAATTTATCAGTTTATTTTTTAGAGATATGGAACTCCATACATTTTTTTTTTAATCTTTCAAAAGATCACACATTGTTTATGTAGCACATTTGTTTTGCTGGTGTTTGTATAATTTAAGGTAACTCTACTTGTAGGTGAACATTTTTATTGGCATGCATACGGTCATATCAATATTGGTGCAGATTTGTTGTTTTACGTGGAAGTTCTATCAATTTGTTTTCAATGGTGAGACAACAAACTTTGAGGCCTTGCCCCTCCTACATGCTTTGAGTTACATAATTTTGGAGTCAGTTGGACAAAAGCCCTAGACCAAGTTTGTTAAAATATGTGTCAAAGCATATGGCTAAAATGACCCCCAAATGGCACCTTTTTAAATTTGGCCGACTTCCTGTTTAATTAACGTAACAGTCCAAGAGGATCCTTTGTAGGTCTGGTCAGGAAGCACTTGTGTACCAAATTTTATGCATGTCAGTCAATTCAGTGGGCGGGGCTAATCAATTAAAAAGATATTCTATGGTCGCTATTAAACCATATTGGGATTTTTTTAAGGATATTTCTATATGGTTCAGTTAAATGCGTGACTGTCATCACCCTTGCCAAGTTTGGTAGAGGTCAATGTTTTAATTGCTTAGCCTCAAATACTTTTTCATGGCTTGAAACATCATGGATGATGGTTGGGTTTGGCGGAGCAACTTCAGATTTTTAATGTGGCATTCTGAAAGGGTCTGGGATGTAAAGAAGGTGTAAAGAAGTTTCAAATGTTTGATTGCTGAGGAGATTGGCAACTCAATGTGAAAAAAACACTTCCTGTTAGAAGTGTGTGGGGCTTAGGCCGAAACCAGAAATGGTCATATCAATCTGTTCAGGCGTGGGCCGCAATAAATGCCTGTAGGTTTTATGGTGATCAGATGAGAATTGAGGGATTTATAGTGATGTATGATGCCATGGTGTCATATCGAAGTTCGCCGTGGCGACACGTTCACACCGTAGAGAGTAGAGCAACCCTTTTCACAGGAACTTTAGTTTGTGTTCAAGAAAACTCAAAAAGTTACAGATTTACATGAAATTTTCAGGAGTTTCTGGAAATGTGAAAAGGAAGAACTGATTTAATCTTAGTGGCGATCTGCATCACCGTTTGGATCCAGGAGTCTTTTAGAATTATGACCTCGGCAAGGTTTGAGTGCTTTTTTTTAGTTAAAATTGATAATCTTTACTGAAATATGGAAAAAAATATCTAGACAATTTGAAACATATTAAAACAAGCTGTGAAAGATTCATGTTGTCCTTCATTCAGTGAAAAACACTTAAAACCTACCGGTCACCTGGGTCTCGGAGTCTTCCTGGCCTGCTTCTGGCCTTTGTGTGGGCGGGGTCACATTGGCATGATCACTCTTCTCTGAACACGTTCCACTCTGTATGTTCTGCATGTGACACAGTCACTGAGTCGCCTACAGGATTATTCACTAACAGCTCGTTTTCTTTGTCTCCCATTAATATTTAACCTGATAGTTTATGTTGCTCTTGACACTTGATAGTCTAGTCCTCTGCAGGGGGAATAAGAATCTAAGATTGGCCTGTTTGTGTCCATGTGTGTGTGAATATGTAGGTACATGTGTTTATATAGGCAAATGCGTATCGGTGTATAGGTGCACGTTTATGCAGATGTCTGTTTTTGTTTTCCTTCTTTCTCTTTCTATCTCTCTCTTTTTCTCTATCTCTACGAGGGGTTTTCTTTCTCTTTCCATTTATCTTTCTGTTGCTCCTGTCCTCTCTGCTCTGGTCCAGCAGTAGAAACTCAAAAATTTACACAAAATAAATAAAGAAATAAAATAAAAATCTAGAAAATCAAGGGGATCATCATACCAGTAATGCTCCCCTTGGCAAAGTAAATTTGCTCAGCAGAACACAGCATCCAGACCATCATTCTGCTGCTTAAATGCTGGACAAGACAAAAAAAAAAAAAGAAAAAAAGAAAAAAACAAACACTTAAAACCAACTTGTTAAAGCTTCTTTTACAGTAAGTTTCTTCAGTAATTGTTTCTTTCTCGCTCTGAGAGAAAAGACCTGTACTGATGGCTGAAACAGCAAAAAGGCCAATAAAGACACAGCCAAACCATGTTTGCATGTTTTATGACTCCAAAAGATATTTTTCCTACCGTGCATCTGATTATGTGAGTTATCGTCGGAAACGACTGAAAAAAGTGCAGAAAGTGTGTGTTCAGTCCTTGAATTCAGGCCACAGACGCTAAGAGATTATTAGAAGTTTCAAAAGTAAATAGGCTAAGCAGAAAGATGAGAAAGGTTATCTTTTTTTTTTAAGCCTTGCATCTTGGCAGGGAATCCCTGTGTGAAGTGTGAAACCCACAGACATGACCAGCTGCACCAGTTTCTTCCTTTTCTTATGTTTTGCCTGTCATTTCTTGCAGATTCTGCTTGTAGATCTTTCTGCATTTACTAGGTTAAATGAAAAAGGGCGCAGTTGGAATGAGGTCATGTGACCATCATTATGTGTGATGCGTGTTATGTCTTGCATATAAAAACAGGAATATGTGACTTTTGTTATATAAAATGATAAAAGCTGCATTTTAACAGCGTCAAAACAAGTTACACTGTTGATATTTTTTTTTGTTGTTGATTACAATAAAAAAAAATACAATTTCAGCCATTCAGAAAAAATTAATCTTTTGAACTTATTTTTTTTTTAATATAATTGATTATGAACAATACTTCAAGGCAAAATCTTTAAATTCCAAGCAAAATGTTTGCATATTGGGATTGGATCAATACCCGAAATTACCTGAATTCACAGTTGCCTTCTAGGTCCTTTTGCATCACTAATAATTTATTTAAATTTCTACTGAACCTGCCCCCAATGAGAGGAAAAGAATTATATTTTATTCCATTTTAAATTATATTTTTATCATGATTTATCACACAACAAACCAAACCAATACGGCGATGAACAGGTGTATGTCCAGGGTGTAAAAATACTTCATTATTTCATAACTGCATGAAACAATCATGAAAGTCCTCCTCTCCTGCTGTACTGTCACCAACAACATGCACACATTCAAAGTAAATGTAAATGCTGAGCACTATGCAGTCATTTCCTCCCACTCACTGTGGGAGCAAGATTTCAGAGGAAAGAGACAATTACCGATGTTCTCCTGATTAAAAGATGCTTCCAGTTCTGATCAGTCTGTAATGAGTGACAGGTGAGTAAATCTGTGTGATATACTGTATGTGCTGCCGGGACAAATTGCCTCACATGAGGATCTACTGCCTGAAATCTCTGGACACTGGCAGCATATACTTACAGTAACTCACTGATGCTCCCAGCCTCAGATGCATCAGCAGGCGATTAAACACTATCACAGGACCAGCTTTCCCCAAACAACTGTGCAGCTTCAAAGGAACACAGAGTCTGTGACCTGCTGCCATTTGTCACCATCAGAGATTCGCTTGGTAATGTGTCGGAGGTGGAGTCCCAGTTTCATCTTATCGCCTTGCACAATGTCTTTTCTTTTGTTTTCTTCTTCTTTTTTCTTTCTGAGGAAACGCAGTTTTCTCCCTCTAATTGTCTCTGTGGGGACAGAGGTCTTCATGTGGGGAGGAGAGCGAGCACGCATGTGTTTTGATCCATTTTCATCTGATCACAGATGAAACTTGGTGACTAACGGGAGAAACTCGGCCTTCTGGAGCTAGCAGCTCTGTTAGCACAGAATATGAAATAAAAATGATCAAATTATCTTGATGAAAAAAGTAAAAAAATATTGAAACTGTTTTCAGGGGATTATAAAAATATGGATCTACTTTGTCACATTGATTCAGTGTCAATGAGCTGAAAGCAACAAACAACAAACATTGGTCCAGGTGGGGCTGGGGCGATACGCTTTTCTCTCAATTCAATTTTTAACTACTTTTTGGTGCCGATTTGACTTATTCAGCAGCGATATATCTGAAGCAACTGTTTGAACTTCTCTTCTCGTTTCAGAAGCTTGAGCTGCTTATAAAAGTGCTGGTTTGAATGTGTGTTGTCTCCCTGCTGCGCTACGTTTGGCTGTTAGCTCTACCTTTACCTCAGCATGGCGTCCTGCTAGGTGGGCGGTATCGCTAGTTGTGTTACCAAAAAAAAAAAAAAAAACCTATTAAAAAATTGTAAAACTTTTTTTCCACCCCTAGTGATGCATAAAACATATTTAAGGTTTCTATTTACATTGTTAGAACAACTCAAATTTCTTTCTGTAATTTGAAGATGAAAATCAGATTTGGATACAGATTCACATTCAGTTCTAGAAAACTTGACTGATCCCAAAAGGACATTCATTTTTAGCCGACCCAAATCTATACAACATAACAGCCTGTCAGTCAACAGAGCAATGTCTTTGTCAGCGCCAGCAGCCCAACACACCACAGGATCATCAGACCAGAATTAAATAAAAAGAAAAATAACCATGTGAAATAAATAAATAAAAAAGGAGACTTAAGGCTGTCAGTTTGGGTTAAAACATCAGTTGATTAATAAAAAATAACTACTGTATTCAGTTCCCTGATGGCATAAAGCATAAATGAACTGAAGAAATTATTTGTTTTAACCAAGCGGCAACCTCTGGCGGTTTAAAGTGGGGCCTCTGCAGAAGTGCAAAACGCTGCAGTTCACCCATCATCCACTAGAGGCTCCAAAACCAGCCATAGATTCCCATGTTAAAAACTTTACTGCAGAAATAAACACGTTTACAGCCTGGAACAAAAAGAATTCAAATGATATATATTATATAGTAACATTTAAAATTAGATTTAAAGAATTCAAACAAATTACTTTCATGATATTTGGGAGGGTTGGGCGAGGGATAAAACTCAGTTTAGATGCGATTTACTCTTGAAATTCTGCATAATAAGGGGAATATTGGATATAATAAGGGGATATTGGATTGACAGGTATCCAATATCCTGGTTTTTACCTGGGTAACCGCAGGATAACTCTCAGCTGCAGCCTGGAGAATGGGCGGGGTTGGATGTCAAATTGGCGTGGGGTTAGGGTTAGGGTTAATCCAATCAAAATGGTTAGGGTTGGATGTCCAACCCCGCCCAATATCCAGCCCCGCCTCATTCTCCATGCTGCAGCCAAGACCCTCTCTAACTGCACACCTTAGCTTTAACCCGCCTGCCTCTGTTAGCTCTTAGCTACAAGCAGCTAAGAGTTTAATTTACCATTTTTTAAATTCTTTTCTATAGTCATTTGCCAGATGCTTTTATTCAAAGCTACTTGCACATGATAAGTAATCAATTAACTATAGCAATTACTTAACATGCATGTCTTGTGGGTGGGAGGAAGCAAAAGTACCCAGAGAGAACCCAAGCATACACGGGGAATACATGCAAATTCCAAACAGAAAGGCCAGTGTTTGCTGTGAGTGCTAACCTCTACACCACCACGCTGCCCAGGTGTCAATCATCCACCCCCACCATCACAACTCCCGTCTTAGCTCCACCTCTTTACCCATTTTTGTTTTTTTTCCATGAGTGATGACACGCATGATGCTAGCAAGATTGTGATGGTGGGAACGGTCCAATGAGCTTCAATTCAACTCGTCAGAAACCTATGACTGATGTCACAGAGTCTCCATCCATCTTTAACACAGTCCATGGTTTTAACCATGTGAGCTTGGTGGTGGTGACTTGAAGATACTGCAAACACCCACCATGATGAGAAGGGCGTCACCTTCTCTTCATTTGAGTAATAAATGATAAATACTATAAAACCAAACTGTACTTTTATGGTTATAATGACTAAGTTCTCCAAATGTTTGGTTTTGGACTCTAAATATCAATCAAGCTTCAGTCTGTTTCTGTTTTGCTGAAACTTGATTGATATCTCTTCCTTTCTTTCTATTTCTAACGGTGTGTTCAGATCAAACACGTTTTGAGCGGCAAGAGCAGCAGGTTTCCATGTAAAGTCTATGTGGAGGCGCGGCAAGGGGGGGGGGGGGAGAGCTTTCTCATGTCAAGTTTTGAGCATTTTGAGAGTCAGCATTCCTCGCGGAAAATTTAAGAAGTTGTTTAAGCTCAACGCGCTCGATGCGCAGAACACGCGTCAAAAGCCAGAGATGGGCGAAGCTGAACTTTGGCCGCTCGACCAGGAGCGTCAACCAATCAGAGCGATTAGCTCGCAGCTCCTGGAGTATTCCTGTAGTGAACCCAGACACGGGGCTGAGATGCCGTTACTCCGTGGAATATTTAGGATAACCATTCCTTGCTAAAAAGCTGAATGTTACTGATTTGGCAACGTAGCAGGATACGTTGCCTAGCAACGCTTTGTTGGGGGTGGTGGCTCTCTGCTGTGTGCGGCTCTTGTTGCATTAACAGTGACTATCACTGCCCTACGACGACGTTCTCTAGCTTTATTTATTAAATAAAACCATGCCGTCGCTCTACTGAATCCGCCATCATTCAGACTGACCGGAAGGAAAGCTCCGACTTTCCCTCTTCTCCTTTCCGCCGCATTTGCTGCTCGCTCCAGACACAAGCGTCAGACGTGGCAGGACCGTTGGGAGCGTTTTGGACGTTGGTCACAGAAGTGGGAGTTTAGTGACCAGCGTCGAGCGTTCAGCGTTTTGAGCGTTTTCGACGCTCATAACGCATTTGGTCTGAACACACTGTAAGGCTTTTCACATTTTCATCTAAATGGGACCTTCATCAGACTCCAGAGGGAACAGTCCACAGTCTTAAGGTGATGCTCGTCACATCTTCTGATGATATCACACATGGAAACTTGTCTGTAACAGTTTTAAAGTTATGCAATCAGAGCCAGCAAAATGATGATATATTGTTTTGTCCTTTGTTTATATTCAGTCTGACTGTCCTGCCTCCCCCGGTGCAGACTGTCCGTCACATTTTAGTGACGTAAATGTAGAATTTAAGAGATTTCTCTTGACGAGTCAGTACAAGTACCAATCATCAAATTAAACTATGGATTGTCACATCCCCAATCAAAACCTTAATGTTAACCTTTTAAAACATATTACCCCCAGCGCCTCACAACTTTCTCTGTCCACCCTCTGGGGGGATACTGAAAGTTACAGTATGTCCTCTAAAGCAGCGGTTCTCAACCTTTCTGCAACACAGTACGCCTTGTAAAATATTTTTTTAGTCAAGTACCCCCTAACCACTGCAAAGTATTTTTTGGTTATGAAAAAACATGATATATAGCAGTCTGTCATTTGTGTTCAGTTTATTAAACTTTAACTGTGCAAAACAATGGAAGTTGTAAGTGCTATCTTATGTGAGTGTATGTATAAATTATAAATGAACATATGAACATAAAAAAAAAAATTCTTTCCAAATACATTCATTCATAAGCTTAATAACTTAATTTAGTTATATACAACTCTTCTCAAAAAAGAAATCCATAAAAATTTGCACAGAAAAAATTCAGAGGATGAATATAAACTTAACTTTAAACAAAAATGTTCTCAAATATAGAATAATTAGAATACTGTCATCTCAACATGTGAAAAGAACCAGAAATACTGACATTTACACTGACACTGGCAATACACTGCCATTGTAAACTCACAAAAGGTCAATAGTTAAGGTTGTACGGTTGCATTGAACAGAGCACAGGGAAGATTGGGCCTGTGAGCCGCTCAGGATTTTTGTTAGTCTCGGTGGCAGGGATGCAGTGATGAAGCTTTTCTCCAAGCAGAGCCTGTTTCTTTGTTTTGTTTTTATCACAGTCATTGCAGAGAAGGAGGCCTCACATAAATATGTTGAAGCAAAAGGTAGTTGCTGCTCCAAAGCTTTTTGCCCCAGATCAGGATGCTCCTGCTTCACACACACCCAAACCTGTGTGAGTGTGGATGTGGCAAACTTCATCTGGAGACTGCGGTCAGATGACAGGTCCAAAGGTTTTTCCTGAAGCACGACAGGGAGCTTGTTTCTGCTTGGTGCAGGCAAGAGAAATGGGTTTCTCACCCAATCCAGCTGTGTGGATTCATTTTCCATATCAGGAAAATAAGACTGAAAGTCCTGAATCAGGTCGGTCAAATGGTCCACTATGACTGATTCCACTAGCGCCGTGTCAGCATCCTCATGAATGAGAAAATCATCCACCTAGCAAAATTTCCATGTGCACAAGACCTTCTCCACAACTCTGCTTTCTTCAGGAACCCACTCACCTTGTCAGAGAACTTGAGAATGCTGCCGTCTTTGTCCTGCAGAGACGTACTCAGTTCATTTGGTTTGCTGGATATTTCAGCCAAATAGCACAGCTGTGCAATCCAGTTTTTGTCCTGGAACAAGGAGCCAAGGGGAGACTGATGCTCTGTCAGGAAGCTGTATACTTCATATTGTAGCTCTAAAATCCGGCTGAGAGTTCTTCCTGGAGAGAGCCAGCGCACCTCCATGTGCAGAAGTAGTTACGTGTCATCAGCACCCATATTTTCACAAAGACGGCGAAACAGGCGCGCATTAAGTGGCCGTGACTTGATAAAGTTGATCATTTTCTGTGTATGATGCAGTAAGTCCATTTCACATTTGGGTTTTCCTTTGTTACGCGCGCTACGAGACCTGATGATCTGCCCGTCATTGATACCGCTGCGTCTGTGCAGATGCTGCTGCAGCATTTCCAGCTCAGTCCTTTTTCACAGAAAAAGGTGTTAACAACATCAAATATGTCCTCTCCAGTGGTTTTCCCCGCTAGAGTTTTGCAGAACAGTATGTGTTCATAAAGTATCGATGTATCTCAAAAAAAGCAACAAGTTAAAATCAACAAATTTCTACTGACATCCATCGACTCATCGAGTTGGAGGGAAAATGTGTCACTAAGTTTCTCCACAACTTGCTCAACAATATGTTCCCATTTTCTCCACTCTACGACAAACAGAGTCATTTGACAAAGGCACTGTTTTTCATTTCTCTGCAGCATTTTTGTCCAGAATCTTCTCAGCCAGAACAACGCAGCTGGAAGGAGCAGGTCTTCAGCGATAGCGAACGGTTTCTTAGCTTTGGCTACGAGTAAAGACACCGTATAAGATGCCTCCAGGGCTTCGATCGAGGTTGTGGAGGCTTTATGCATCACGTCTTGGGATGACCTGAATTCAGAAAGTTTCCTCATAAAAAACTCAGGCAGCTTACCAACATGAGATGCATGTTTCGTGTGGAGATGCCGCTAAAGATGAGCCGGCTTGATGCTACTGTTAGCTAACCTCTCCCCGCAGAAAAAACACGATGCTTTGGGTGGGTTGCAATTTGTGGACATAAATCCCATCAAAATATATTCTTCTGAATACTGCTGGAAATTAGCGAATCAAAAATCTAATCAGAATATGTCCTGATTGAATTTTTGATATCGGCAAACATTACATCACAATCATTTAAGTCGATATAAATATCATGAACGTGTGCGGCGCCATGCTACTGTCCCTCCTGGAATAACATGCACAACCTCCCCAAGTAAAAAACAAAACTCAAACATAAGAAATATGTACTGTATTTTCTACTTCAACATTGGATTCAAACCCATCTTTTTAAACTAAATATATTTAAATCTGTTTACATGTTGACTGCAAAACATACCAAACTGTACATATCCCTTCTACTGATTGACCAGTAAAGGCTCCCAACTGTGCTTCATGTTGGGTCTTAAGAAGCTCATCGTTCATCGGCCCTGTCTCAGACATGAACATTTTAAGCTCTAATTCTGACCAACAGAGAGACTGCAGGCTCCTCCACAGAGTGACCATTGATACAGTCATATCCAGGTCAGTGCTGACACCTTGGTTAGGAGATGCCAGCTCAGACGACTTTCTGCCAGTTCCCAGAAACAGCTGCACAAAAATCTGACTGTAATCACTCAATTTCAGCGTCTTGGTACAGTAAGAGACTGGCTCTTCCATTGCTTCTTGCTATCTGTGCAGAAAGTATGGAGGAAGTGAAGGTGTTTGCAGTATGTGTGGCTTTAACAACTGGAACCATGCTACAGATAAGGCAAAGGGTTCAGCAGACATGCTAACAGTAAAAGACATCAGACATGCATACTCTGTGGAAAGGAAGAGAGCTGCCTTGTTCAGCAGACAAGGAAATATCAACTGGTTAACTTTGACCACCTCTCTGGAAACCACATGTATGTGTCGGCTGGTAGATTCAGTTCATGACGGAGATGAAGCAGGCAGCGGATATTTATCTTGCCTGATGTTTTAGCACAATCTAATCCAACACAACACACACTTTACATGACAAAGTGAGTTAACTTATGAGTACAGCCATTCCAGAAGAAGCAGGGAAGGATACTGGACAGTCTATACTTAACACATTTCTGAAGGACATGCAGACAGTCCGTGTGTGTGATTGTAGACATGGCTGCAGGTATTGTCACTAGAAGGAAACAAAGCAAGGAGACACGGAGAGCCTTTTTTTCCTTTGTGTTTAATTTTTGGATGAAGATGGAAACAATCATCTGAACATATGTCTGATCCAGCATGTTGGAGCTGCTGGAGGAACTCGGCATGGATTTGGAGAGGAGATGACAGATATGACATGCCACAGCTGGGATCCTCCAGATGTTCTGTTCACATTCTAAATGCTGTGTTGCCGGATGGTAACTGTAATTAGGCTTCCACCGGTCTAGCCTTAATATTAGTCGCATGAGGGTTGTTGGAATTACATTAACATATTACCTTTATTAATTAGACTGTGCACAGACAGGATTTGGCTGTGTGATTGGAATTTTTTCTTGGTTTAAATAAAAATAAAACATCAACACCAAACATGCTGAGAGTACTGATGTACAAGGTAATAATGATGTGATTCAGGCAGAGGATACCTCGGTGACACAAGAAATCTGGTGATGACTAATGTAGCTGCAACATGTTCTCCAGGACAAAGTCCAGTACCAGCAGTCTGGATATGTGTGCTACTGCTGTTGTACAACTCAAAGCAGCTGGTTAAGTTTATTTAATTATTAAAGTGTCCCCATGATGCACGTTTCATTCTAATTTATTTCAATATGCATGACCAGAAGGGCAAAAAATAATCAAGTATTTTTCACAAACCCCTTCATTTATGCTGTATTGATCCTCTCAGATCAGCCTCTGCCAGAAACACGCCAACAGAGGAAGCTCCGCCCCCTATCCTGCAGGCTGCGTCTGATTGGTCAACTGCTAGGCGTGGTTATACTGAGCAGTGAAGGTGGGCGTGGCTTTCTTCTTGTGAATGTGCACAACCTAGAGAAGATGACCAATCAGTCCCTCCCCTGCAATGTCACTAAAATTTCAAAGTAGAAAAAAACTCTCTAAAACCTATCGTTTCTGTCACCATGGAAACCAAATATAAAGACAGCTGGAAAACTCGGAACATGTATTTAGGGCATAAGAAATGGCGCCACTCACATGTCTGATGAGTATTCAACACTATAACACTGTAGAAAGCTCAGAAAGCTAGAAATAGCATCATAGAGCTGCTTTAAAGTCATCATTAGAAGAAGTGATTTATGAGATCCAGTCAGGCTAAAGATGCAGCTGTACAACGCTCGTCTCTACAGGATGCAGAAAGTGTCTTCTAAACATTGGAAAATCCATTTACACTGGCAAAACTAAACAAACACCAAAGGGAGAAATGGTAGCTTGTTGAGACTGTTAAAAAAATGTTTGGCACAAGTTTTGACAGCAGAAAGGAAATTACTGTAACGATTGACCCAGTTATCATTCGCGATGAGTTTCCATATGTTCACATTCTGGAAACGCTGCAGACTGTAATGCAAACAAATGGATGTGGTGTGAACTGCATCTGTCTGTTGAAATCACTTCAGTCTTTCAACACAGCCAACATTCTATCTCTAGATGCCATGCAGGACCGTCTAGAGGGGGTTGGTCAGTTTGAGCTGAAACTGATTCTGAAGTACGTTCAAGGAAACTTCCTAAGTCCTGAACTAGTGGCTGGTAGAATACATTCAGTCAGCAGAGAAACCGTCCACCTCTGCCAACAGATAAAATGATGGGTGGAAGTAATGATGTGACATAGAGTCTTGGTGCTTGTTGGGCAGTATGGCTTTGCTATTTGATCATGACAGATGTTAAACACCGGCATCTTCTGCTGTTAACAGTGTATTTTCACCAGTCCTGTCAGAAGGGATGACCACATACCTCAAACATTTTATCTAGGACCGCCTGTTCAACCACCTAGTTTGTAAAATAAATCACTTACCAAAGCGTCATTTCGTGATACAATACCCTCATTGCAAAAGGCACACTGCCTGTGTTACAAACAGAATTTCTTCAGACAACAATTACAAAGATATTCACCAAACAATCACCTAAGTTGTCTTGTAATGTATGTATGTCAGCCTCTGTGTTTTCTGCCAAATGAATAAAATATCCTGGTCCAAAGTACCACCATGACTTCATTAGAGGTCCTGAGGTAGCGCGTGAGATTGACAAAATTGCTGCAAAAAATTACTGTTTTGCGGTGCAGAAAATTGATGGAAACCATGTTTTCTGATAAGCATTACCACGACTTTAAGGTCAGGCTGCATCCAGACAAGGTTCTGGAAGTCTTGCACACAAATGATCAGTTTTATTTCAAACCATTTGATGTGCAAAGCAAGGACAGTACAACAGCTACTGCCTCACATCTTGTTCCATTTTGCCATTTTATGCAGACCTGAGGTCAACGTTCTGAAGTGGTGATAGTGTTAGGCTGACAAAAAGTTAACTTTATGCAATGTTTTTATTCAGAGTTGAGATTAGTGACTTGGCCAGACAAGCACATCTGCAGCCTTCTACCATACAAGTGTTATATGTAAGGTTCACTTGCAGCTGTGTAACGGCCCAGGTTCACAGTTACACAACTTTATTCCTACATTGTAATTGTTGGTATTTTCCCAAAAGTTTCAACGTGTTGCACGTGAACAAGTTGTATTGTGGTGCTTTGCACAGAAGGCATGCCTGTTGCACAACTTTTTTCACCTTTTTTGCTGCACATGAGCAGTTTAAGCCCTTGTATCGTGATGCAACATGTATCTTTAAAAAGGGGCTTTTGTAAAATAAAAAGTAAAGTTTTGAAATGACTTTTGTTGCGACTTCTTTTTGTTCTGTGATTGATTTTAAATGAAAAGATGCAATCTGTCGCTAAAAAGTGCCAAAATAACACTACATATCTATCTGTGCAGCGCTGTGGTTTGACTCTAGTGTGAACACACAGTTGTGTGTAAAATGAGAGGCTCCAGTGTTAACCCTGAATAACTCGATGGACTCTTAATATACATTAGAGTCAGAGTTACCTCATCACCCCCCTAGAGTCCCGTATCAACACTGCTGGGAATCATATTTACCTGTATGTAGTGTTATGTTTAGTTAACACTGCACAGTGTTAACCAGCTTTAAGTTTATACCAGGTTTTCAGTTCATTTTAATCTGAAATTTCAACACAGTGGCGGGGCGGGTCGTGCACGCGGCGGGGCGGGTCGTGCACCCGGCGGGGCGGGTCGTGCACGCGGCAGGGCGGGTCGTGCACCCGGCAGGGCGGGTCGTGCACCCGGCAGGGCGGGTCGTGCACGCGGCGGGGCGGGTCGTGCACCCGGCGGGGCGGGTCGTGCACCCGGCGGGGCGGGTCGTGCACGCGGCGGGGCGGGTCGTGCACCCGGCGGGGCGGGTCGTGCACCCGGCGGGGCGGGTCGTGCACGCGGCGGGGCGGGTCGTGCACGCGGCAGGGCGGGTCGTGCACGCGGCGGAGTGTTTTATTGCCACATGTAAAAATGTTGGTACTTTCTCACCACCTCGATAAGCTGTTTTATCAAAACACTTTTGCCGTGTGTTTGCCAGCAACAGCAAACACACGGAAGCAGCAACTCCGCTTCATGCTTTCTCTGTGTTAACCACGCCCACCTCACATGTCCGACCAATCACACGATACTTCTCGGAGTCCCACAAGAACAAACTTCTGCCAGCCCGACGCATCGAGAACTGTCTTCAAACACGTCCGCCAGGACAAAATGAGGTCATTTTCTTCTCGGAGCCTCGAGAACAAGAAGAAAGTTCTGGCTTCTGGTGGAGGTGGAACAAGCTTTAGGGTGTGGTAGGAGGCTGTTTTCAGGATTTATTTGTCTGCATTGTAGGAGCGATATCTGCTTGTGCCAATGAGGCTTACTGTGGTTTCATCAGGTTCCTTTCCACCAGACCACCAAACCTTCTGTGCCACAACTCCGAAGTGTTTCCTGACTGTTGATCCACTTCTGTTGGAGGGACTTTGGCTCTCAGTGAGAAGCTCCTTGTGTCTGTTTAAAGCCATGAAAACAATCAAATGGTGAAAAGAACCTCAGATCAGGTCTAGAAATTGTCGAGGTTTGATTTGTCTTCGAGGGCTAAACATTCTGGTCCGATTCTGTTTGCTTAACTTGGCTGCACACCGTGTTAGATGTACGCTAAAGACGAGCACTATTTTTTCCTGAAGGTTAAGGATACTTGTAAGTGAAACTGATGGCCATCGTCTACAAGCAGCAATTAAAGTACTCAAATTCAGACTGAATCCCTTGAGAGCTTATTGTTAACAAGAACGTGACTAGAGCTCTTTGTCTGTTTGTGTTAGCAGAGTTAATGTCTGAAGGGCCGTCTGTTGTGGCAAAGTCAAGAAAGTGGAACTTAAATAAGCTGCTGTGTTTCAAAGGCAGGTTTATTTCTCTGAGTGTCGAACAAATTTCACACCACTGACAACTTTGTCTGCTGCCAAAACCGGCTTCAGAGGATTCATTATCATCATAGACAGAATAGGTAGAAAACAGCTTCCAGTGAACAGCGAGCCTAACAGTGATCTTAGTGTTGAGATTTATATGACCCATATACTGCTTAGAAAAACTGCTGTAATTCCATGGAAAACAACCCTAACATGAACAGTAGCCTGGTATCTTTAATCACTGCAGAACTAGTGGACAAGGTGTCGTCCTGGCGCCTTTACTGTGTCCAGGAAGACCAGCCTCGGAAACCAAGAAGCTGCCGTGGCTCCAACTTAGCCAGTATTCAACATCATGTTTCGGATCAGTTCAATGTTTTGCTAATCTAGTTGTTTTGTTTACTGTCATGAGATAAATCCCCTGCATAAACATTTCTGTTTCTACAGAAACATTTCTGTTCATGCTGAAACAGAAACACGGAAAAACAACCAGATTATTGTCTTCCAGGGCGGTAGGAGGAGAAAACATTGTGAAAGGAACCGTGACATCTGCATAAATGTGGTAATCTACACCATCCTTTGGTCCTGCACCCTCTAATCTGCAAGGTCTTGATTGTACAAAGTGCTGTTATTTAGATCATGTCCACAAAGACACCAGTTTTTATCATCATTTCAGTGTTTCTTTCACATGAAAACAGCTTTTGAGAGCCTGATGTCATGAACTTTTGCACACCGTTTGGTTGGTTGCATGAAGAGGATCCTCAAAGACAATAGGTTGGGAACGACTGTCTGAATCATTCATCACAACTGCTTCAATAAGACATCATGCATAAAACTACACTGATTGTTTTCATGTGTTTTCTTTACTTAAAAGATTTTATTTAAAGTGAAATTCTCAAATATTTGTTTTGAAGAAATAGTATATAAGTTGTGTAGTCATTACACATCAGAGATTACAAATATAATTTATGCTACCCGGGTACTTTCAGACAAGGCTTTGTATAATTTAACTCACTAATCCATGGGAGATGTACAAGAAACTGAGGGACAATGTAGAGTAACCAATTAAGCTAACATGCATGTCTTTGGATGGTGGGGGAATGAGTACCCAAAGAGAACCAACACACACAAGGAGAACATGCATACTCCACACAGAAAGGCCACCAGTTGAACCTCCCCCCAGCTGGGGGGTCACAGTGCTGACCACTATGCCACCGTGCAGCCTGCTGATTCCACAGTCAGACATACTTGTCCCTGCAGACAGCAGACTTCAGGGTGTCTCTCCATGTATCTACACGGTAAATTAGAAATGGGAAAGTAAAGCAGGAACTACTGACATTACTTTTCAAATACAGGAACAAGTAAGTAATCTGTTTACATTTTACAGTCGTAACAAGTAATGAATAACTTATTACTTTTATGATTAACAGCCCCAACGCTGATGACATTTGTCACTACGTCAAATCTTTCTGTAAAAATATATTTTTACCTTCTGTTGACATTCCTTGTCTTTTAACTAATAATACTTACAGTATCGCCACATTACTGCTGCATAGTACCATTTAGAGGTATAACAGAGCATGATTTTATATTTATCTGAGCTGAATGGAGGTGTTCTGAGTTGCCACAGGGAGGAGTAAGGGGTTGTACATGCTTCCTCTGTAAACAGGCCCGCTGAGCGCGGCCCAGCCTCTGCTAGCAGACGTTTAGCAACAGTTTCCAGCCGAACCGCAGCGCTTTCTCATTTGGTGGAAATGGGGAGTAAAACTCCTATTAAATCTTTTTCTTCTCATATAGATTCCAGCCCTTTATTATAACTTCACCTGTAGTTTCTTGCTACCATGATGGACTCCACTTTACACCAGGATATAACCTGGTTATTACATTATTACTAAGTTTTACTTTCACATTACCAACATGTTCACATATCACACTATTACCATGCAGTAATATGAACTGATTGCAAATATTAGTTTGTTTTCTTTCATTTGTTCATAATTTTCTGAATCATTTCCTGATTTGTGTGTAATTTTCTTCACTGTCGTGGCTGTAAATATAAAATTCATCTTTTAAACTAACAGTCTGCTTGTCACACTACATGAAGTGATGAAAGAAAAATCACACTTTTCAGCTGTTAGACTGCAGGATATCTCCAGCAGTGTTTATTGTTTTTTAATAATCTGTTTGTTTCATCAGAGTAAATTCTGAAACTAGTGTTGTTTACTGTCACAATATCTCTGTCTATCGACACTTAATGTGGAGCAACTGGTGCTGCTGGGGTGTTGTGGTTCAGCCTGCTTCCTAACTTCTATGTTTTTTCCCATGCAAACACACAGGCAGAGAGATCAGAAGCGAGGCTGAAACCCGGCATGACAGAGGAGGGAACGTCATTACCAGCAGCGGTCCAGACTGGTCCCAGTGCTCAGACTGGGGAGTAAAAGCCAACTCACTGGATTACAGGGAAGACGGAGGCTTCTAAAGGGCATGACCATCTGGAGCAAGCCTGACTCTCTTCTTCTTTTCTAAACTGGGTGGGAGGCAGAGCCCAAACTCATCAAGCAGGCCGGTAATCAGGTTCTACTGACATTGTTGGACCAGTTCTGGCTGCTGGGGAAGCGTTGCTGGGATGGAACGAACGGCTGTACAGGGTGACGGCCGTAGGAAACTCTGGTTGTGTGAACTCCAAGCAGCAGTTGTTCAAAGCACATGAAGTAGAAGTGGGACAAATTCATAAGTAAGACGAAGTGCGAGCGAGCCTGTTCCCTCATGTCGTTCAGTGTTCAGGAAATGTCAGAGTGATGCCGCAGGGATAGGTGAAGCTCAGCATCCAGTGTTGAGATGATATTCATCCCCTGAGGGCAGGTGGCTCCGTATGAAAAATTGATATAGGGCAGAAAATAGACTTCCAGTCCAATCTAGAGAAGGGTGACCAGGAGACTAGTAGGAAGAATCCAATTTCTGGCAGCACAATTTACCTGAATTAATTATTCACTGGGCAGGAGGCTGTTATCAGGAACTAGACACACAATTACAAAGACACAAGGTTGGCTTGTTTAAGGGTACATTTGGAGGAAAACTAATGAGTGCTGACACGATGACTGATGGCAGAGTCTCGCGGCTATTTGTTTGCCTGCAGCAGGATTGCATCTTTGTCTTGTTAATACAAGAAGCAGACACAACACCCAGTTTTCCCATGAAACTAGAATAATTCCTTGGAAGGACTTCCATGGTGGCTTATCTTCAGCACTGCATTGTTGCTCACGTAAATCCTCTAAAGAGTAATTATCTCTTTAGTATTGGATTGCATCATGTACCTGCAGTTCCTCCAAAATGCTGCGTCTCAGCTCAAACTGGACATGCTCACAGGTGACGGCGAGGCTGAATAAGCCACCAACCAGACTGCACGCTCCGGGCAGACACATAGATAATCACAGCCAGACAGTAGGTTTTACATTTCAAATAACCCCCGGTGCATTACCAGCAGTTATTTACAGTGTAAGCAGCGCTCATTAACTTTTAAACAGGCCCTTAAGGTTTCATTGACAGACAAAGCTGGCAAGCGAAAGTAGGAGACTGTACTGTTGTTTTTCAACTTCCAGTATGAAGCATAGTAATGGCAGTGAGCAAAGTGCTGCTCGGTGCATTATTAATGCACCGATGATGCAATATGTAAAGGTCATGGCCGCTGTCTTTGTACACAGTCATTTATAACCATGTGTCTCAGTACCATGATGCATGTCTGATGGATCATGGTGATGTATTATCTGGTGTCTGATTTATTTTACATGCTTGGCGTGTGGTCATAGTTCGAAAGCAAGTCACAGTGCATTGTTTTGTCATTTTCTCCGGAAAATTTGTTTTTCAGTGCAATCCTCACAGCTGAAGCCACAGCTTTGTTTAGATCTTTTAGGGCTATGAAGCCTACGCTACTGGGAGTCAGGCGAGGTCCCGATGCCACAAATGAGACTTCACAGCTGCCATGTCTTCATCTAGACCAGCGTTGCTCTGAATCTCAATTAGGTTGCATGGTTCTGTCCCCCGTCCTGATCTGTGGACGTCGGGTTGGGACAGTGTGCACCCACTGTTCTTCCCTTCCTGGCTTCGCCCGCTGCACCCTGTGATCTCATTACCAATGCATGTCTCATTAATTTCCGTCATGGCCAAGTGGCTCGGCAGTCTTCCTGTCAGCACCTCGAAAGATCCTCCAACCAACCCAAGGCCTCTAAACATAGCAGGGGGCAAGAAAGGAAAAATGGTGGCCAGTGTAGCGGCCACAAATCATTGATGAGGGTCAGGCGGTCTCAAACTAAGATAGCTTACCTTGGCTAGGTTTCTTGCAGCCCTGTAAATGCAGACTGATTTGCTCCGTGATGGACGATCAGGAACAAATGGAGCCACATTGTAGCCTTGTTTGGACACGATAAGGGATATTTCAGAGCTGCAAGCTTACGTTTTATATGAGAAGAGACTTGCTGAAATGAGAGCCACGTCCAGTGGAGATGTGAGGATTTGCAGTGTTTGTGTAAAGAAAGGTCAACCATGCAAATACGGAAATGACCGGACGGTGTTGTAACTGGTGTAATGAGGGTGGTAATGATGCTCCCAGTGTTTACTGAAGCGCTTGCTGCTTTTGCTGGATTGACCCTTTTACGGCCGCGGTGAAATGTCACAGTCTTAAGCAAACAAATAAGTTCTACTCCAAAGAAGATAAAGAAATTCTTTGCACATATAACGCAATATTTCAGTCATATTAATATATTAAAACTAAGAAATGTTATTAGTTCAGCTTGAGTGTGATGACAGTGAATAGATGAGAAGACCAGCTGCTAGGCCTCTGGGAGGAAACTGTTGTCTCATTTCTGTCCGACGTCAGACCGGGAATCTTCAGTTTGATCCTACGCTTTTCATTGTAGTCCTGCTCCAACACACGTGACTCAAACAAAGGAGGCTGTGCAGAAGTTGACACTTACATGTGTTTCATTGATATTAGAGGATAATTATGACTTTTATATGGAGTCTATTATTTTTATTTTTTATTTTTCACCCTGAAGCGTCTGCTAGTACCTCCATGGAGAAAATGTTGTAAGTCTCATTCTGGTTCCCTGTCATGTAAAGCAGCGTTTTTCAACCTTTTTGAGCCTTGTTGCATTTTTTTCACCAAAACAAGCGACAAAACACACCAAAAATGTTTTTAAAAAGGAACTAGTTAAAGGAAAGTTACGAACCTTTAACCACCCAGAGAGAAACCAGGGCCTGTTTGGAGGAACACCAGTTGGGTGCTGTAAAACTGCATTTACTCACATCTGCCTGGATTGTTGCTGTTTGTTCATTTAACAGATTTTTAGACGCATTCCTGTTGATGTTCACATGGTAACACAGTTTCGTTGTACTGAACCATACATGCCATGTCTTCTCTGACTGCAGCGTTCATGTGTGGACCGTGGAAGTGGGGATTTTGGCTCACAGTGTCAGAGTGTGTACCATCATCTCTTTGGTTTAACATCATGCTGATCTCTTTGTTTACTGGCACCGCTAATACCTTACTAGCAGGACGTTTTACATGCTAGTACATGTAGAAGTAATCTTTCACTCTTCATGGTATGGAGTCATACAAAAGCATTAAACACGACCACATACAATAACACTCCGTCGACACTGAAGCCACTGACAGCATTGTTGGTTAGGACCGAACTGTTCAGTAAAAAAGCAAAGTTTATTTAAATTGCACTTTTGATAGAAAGAATCACAAAGCATCATAGAAACATAAAATTATAAAGATAAGATTAATAAAACAGTGTTATGAGACACATATTCACATTCAAACACGAAAAAAAGCCATGAACACCCAGCTTTAGGCTGTTTAAAGAGAGCAGAGGCGGTAGCAGAATGTTCCACCATCATGGAGCTACTGCACGTCTCCTGGACCTGTATGTGTTGTGATGGATGTCCAGTAAACACCGTCCTGAAGATCCAGGGAACACAGTGACCTGGAGACCTTAGGAGCTTGACCATGAAAGGCTGCTGGTCTAAAGTGGATCCTAAAATGAAATGAAGCCAGTGAAGTGCTGCTATAGCTACTGGGTGAGCTCTGTCTGGCAGCCTGAAGGTGCTGATGTTCCCTCCTACTGAGACATGGAAGACGACTCGTCCACTCGTCTAAATAAGAAGAGATGAATGTGAAAATGATCCTTTCCACCTCTGACACCAACGTTCTGAAGGTTCAGATATTCCTTCCCTGAAAAAAGACAACCAAAACAAACAAACAAAACCCAGAAATATTCAGAGAATGTGACCTTACAGAAGAGCCTGTGGTTTCCACATGGACTCTCATCACTGACTTCAGGAGGACAGAAGACCAAGAAGACCCAAAACTATTTTCTAGAAATGAATCAAAGATCCTGCTCGTCGAGTGAAATTCTGCTCACATTGTCATATGTACTCTTTGTGTTGACAACTGTTTTTCATTTCTCGTGATAAATACCCACCAATATTTCACAATATTTACAGGTTTGTTTACATTTTCAGCTGAGTCTGATTCACATTTACTCTCATTTTGTTCTGTAAAACGAGGAGTTTCCTTCACCTATTACTGCAATGTGGGAATTTAACACCCTTTAAACACACATATGGCACTAAGGTTCCTGTTTGCTCGGTGGTAAATGCATGGAGTGCACTAAAGGTCTTGCATTTTGTATGTCACAAATGTTGCAGGAGCCAGACAGTTTCATCCTGCTGGGTGAAATAAAAAACAAGCTGTAGGTTACAGACTAACACAATTCCAGTCCTTAATGAGCCAAAGGCATCAGTTAAAGTGGTGTTTTACAGTAATACCAATAGTAAAGAATGTGACTTTTTCATCTGTGATCATGTTTATGTAATTAAGTGGAGGTCGTTGGAAGGCAGAACATCTGTCGTGTGGATCAGTTTCAGTGTGTGGAGGACTGCGGCATTGGTCACAAATCCAGCAGGAGTGGCATTTAGAGAAAAGCATCACCCAGGGGCTCAGAGTGGTGTGCAGTAAAAGTAAACACTTGTCTATGTCAGTCACTAACCATGCCTGGGAAGTAAAAGCAAGAAAAAAAGGGGGCAGCGCAAGTTCAAATAAAAATATCCCTGTGGAAGCAAACAATTTCAGCTCACTCAAGAAAAGCCTGGAGATGTCGTCGTTTTATTTGATTATCTAATATATTATTATTATTATTATTATTATTATTATTATTATTATTATTATTATTATTATTATTATCTTAAATGTGTTTTTTTTACACTGAAATAGCTCTAACATGAGCTTGCTCATGGTAAAAATGTATTCTAGCTCCTAAAAATAACATGCAGAAGTCTAAAACTCATGACTGCTTTTTTAAATATGCAGCTGCATTGATAAATGGAGACCAAATTTCCTGCCAAAGTGTGATGATGGACAGAGGAACGATATGCTGCGAAGGCTGCACATGCACGTACAAAGCATGTATTTATAGATGAATACGCTATCAAAGAATTTCATATTCAGTGGAAAATGTTGCTTTAAAATGTTTTAACCATTTGAAAGCCTGTATCCCAGTTTGTGCTTGAAGATTGTCTCAGATGTTGGTTCAGTCTGAAGTTACAGATGTAGTTTCTTATGTTTTAATATTATGGTTACATATCTTGTATTTTATTACATAAAGACACCTGGTGCAACACACCTGGCCCAAATCAATGGCTCATAACCAGGCAGATGCAGAAGATGACAGGTTGCTGGAGAGCCTTTTGATCTGAACAAAGTGTGTTGTAGCAGGGAAACACTAAAACCTGCAGGAACGTCGAGGACCAGAGTTTATTAGTTTATGATGCTGAGAACATGTGTAAATCTGTTTTTGACTGACTGTAGAATGAAGACCTTGTGCTTTCTCTGTGATCTTTAGATGATGCAACAGAACACATTTACTGAAGTATTTGGGTTTTTTGGGCCTAAACATTCCTCTGAAAAGAGTTATGTGTTTATTTTATATGTATAAATGGAGGTTTCATCGTACATTCCTCAGACCTGCAGAAAGAAAACATTCACTGATCAAAACAGAGGACTGATGCAAAGATCTCAGAAATAATTACTATCCACTCCTCCAACGACAAATCATGGGTTTGGGCAGGTTTGACCTCGGTGAGGTCACAGGAAGAGGTTTAAAGGAAGGGCAGCACTTCATTTCCCACATACTAGTCCAACTAACTTAGGCAAATGAAATAATTTGTGTTTATCAACAGCTGTGGAATGTTGATTTTTCTTACATTAAAATGAAAGAAATGACATTAATAACTGCAGTCAAAGCACTTATATCAAATATCAATTCATTTTTATTTGTATTCGCCTCAATTCATGTCAGTCATCTCAGAACATTTCAGACAAAAGCAATACAAGAAAATTCCTCATGATCCAGTTGGTATTCATACAAGCCAGTTAAATAAGGGCTTACTTTTTATTTATTTTTATTTTACCTTTATTTTACCAGGTAAAATCAATTGAGAAGATTTTCTCATTTACAACGAGGATCTGAGGCCGCCAGCAGCTGAACACACCAACAGACTGCATCTATCCTGACTTCTGTTCAGTCGCACATCCTGAGCAGATCAGGGTGTCGCAAGTCAGAGATAGCATGTAAAACCTTTTTCACAAGGGGTTCAATGTAATGTTTTCAGATAGACGTGGAGTCCCTTTCAGGCAGCGGCGGACCGAACTTCTCAGCTGCGTACCACATGAGGCTAGAACGTCTGCAGGCTGCAGTAACACCTGTTTTTTTTTTTATCCCTCTGCTAATCTGTTTCAGGCGGCACCAACACACCTTTAACACTGGAACTCTCAGTATGATGTCCTTGGAGGACAGCAAACCATGCTTCAAAAATAAAACAATCATCTGCTGACCTGAGATGTTTTACAGAAGTGCAATCATTTTCTCCCATTACTCTAAGAAATCCTGATACTGGAAAAACTTTGGTCTCAGTTAAAGACTGCAGACTGGAAACCTAAAAACCGCGACCATCTGGCGACACATGGCGTTTAGGACTGGGCAGCACATCTGGAGGATCCCAGCTGTGGCATGTAATATCTGTCATCTGCAGGTGTGTGTGACTCCTCTCCACACCCATCCTTGGTTCCTCCAACATGCTGGATCAGACACATTTTGATGATTTCTTTTTCATCCCAAAAATATTCCCATGAGGGTGAAAGACGTGTTCTCTGCATCTCCATGCTTTGTTTTCATGTTAGCTTGTGACAATAACTGCAGCCATGTGCACAATCACACACACACACACACACACACACACACACACACACACACACACACACACACACACATCCCTTTGAAACATGTTAAACATAGACACAGCTTCTTCTATCTGCAACGTTGCTCTCAGGTTGATAGGACACATTACAGCTGCTAAATTATTAGTTTGTTTATCAGTTTGTTTGTTGTTTTTTTGCGTGTGCAATGAGATTTTACATGTTTTAGTACATGCAAACCTTTAGTAGATTTGGGTCTAAATGTCTGAACTTTTCTCCTGTCCTTTGGCTTCTCCCATCTAAAAGACAGTCAGACATGATAGTTTTACATACTGAAAGTTTTTTTCAGCAAACAGCTGAAATATGAAGTCTGCAATCGACACAGATTCTTCATAGAAACTATCTGGTCATGAAGAGGCAACGGTTTTATGCATATGAAAGCGCTTGTTCACAGACTCCGTGCTGCTATCAAAGTGTGTGTGTTGTAAGAGACGGTGGATAAGAATTAGCTGCACAAGTATCTCAAATCCAATTTTAA